>NW_023596461.1:9050757-9098009 GCF_011947565.3 Pollicipes pollicipes
CTGCGCGCCAGGGACTCGTCTGGGGTGAAGCAGGCGCAGGAGGAGGAGGAGTGGACACCAGACGACCCCAGTGACCGCGACTGGACAGGCGGTCGGCCCAGCTGGTCCCTCAGAACCAGAAGGAGGGTGTTATCTACCATGATGGAGGACGAGCAGGACGTAGAGGAGGCATGTTTGGACGTACCAAGGAAAACGGTATGCATTGTCCAATTGTAATGGTTTCGCGATGTCCTTACCTCGGAGGGTACCTACGTTCGAATGGGCCGGATTTTGAAGACGCGGGTTGCTGTCATTTGTCCTTTGACGCGAAAACAGGCGGGTGATGATCACAGTTCATGGTCACAGGTCACGCTATTTCTACAAATGAACCGTTTTTAATTTCCAGTGATTGATAGAGATCATGGTAAACAGGTTAAGCTCAACAGGACATGGCAAATAGCCAAGCTGTGTGTCGTTATCTTTCATCCGAGCAGTTCTGAGCGTTCACATAAATTCCCTGTTGAAGCGTCCTATGTGCTCAAGAGCACGCAGCATGGTCGGACTCCGTGCCGTCCGCGTGTAGACGCGCTCCGCACTGTTTCGACGCCTGTCGGCAGGTGGCGCCGGCGGCGCGGCGGGGCCGGCCGCGCGCGGACGCCGCTGCCGCCGCCGCCGGCCGCTTCTGTCACATGTGCCGCCGCTCGTTCCGCACCGAGCGCAACCTCCGGCTGCACGTGGAGCGGCTACACAAGGTGGCCAGGTAGGGATGAGGCTGCCCGCTTTGGTGGGACGCGGCCGGACCCGGCTGTGCTCAGGGCAGTAGCACGGGACCTGAGCTGCCCTGGGGGTGGGGTGACCCCTCAGTCTTGTAGGCGAAGTGCTGCGTGATGCGTCGAGGCCACTTGATGTTCTAGGAGAAGGAGCCAAATGCATAACCTGTATGAACTGTTTAATGTGATCTAGAATTCTTAAGTGCTTTTGTCGAAACCCGATCCGAAGTTCTCTTCGTTTAACGGTTAGTTTGTTTCCCTAGACCCGCCCTCCCCCAACCTTATTGACCTACCATTGCCAGGTGTTCGTAGTGTTGGTCAGAGCCAGTCGCGCCTTCCCCGGCCTCATAGGTCCGAATTCGCCCACGCTTTCTTTGATAAGTTCACCGAAGTAGACTATTCAGATTACTGTGCGGAGCGCAAGATAGCCCCCAATACCAAACAGCGTCTAGATGTGATGCGTCTAGATCTGTGATGATAAATCAAATTGGAAGTGGGACAAAGATTGGACTGATGGTTGGGGTAGCGTGGAATAATCCATACTGCACTTATACGTCTGTATTTTCACTGCTCATGTGGCGTGGGCTACTGCTGACCCTGCTCTGCTGCCAGCAACGAGAAGCAGCAGCCCGTGGCTGGTGTTCGCCCTGCTGGGCTCATGGTGTGCTGACCCTGCTCCGCTACCGGGAGAGGGGCAGCGGCCCGCAGCGAGCCGTGCCTGGTGCCCGCCTACTGACCTCCGTGCTGACCCTGCTCCGCTGCCGGGAGAGGAGCAGCGGCCCGTAGCAACCCGCGCCTGGTGCCCGCCTGCTACTGACCTCAGTGTGTCCCTGCTCCGTTGCCGGCGAGAGGGGCAGCGGCCCGTGGCGTCCCGTGCCTGGTGCCCGCGTGCTGACCTCTGTGCTGACCCTGCTCCGCTGCCGACAGCGAGGAGCAGCAGCCCGTGGCGGCTCGCGTATGGTGTCCACCCTGCTGCTGCCTGCTGGCCGCCTCGGACGCCGCCGGCCACGTGACGGACCAGCACGCCGGCCGGCTGCACTGCGGCTGCTGCGACGTCAGCCTGGCCGACCCCACCGAGGCGGCCGACCACCTGGTGTCCGCCCACACGTCCAACTACATGTGCATCGTGTGGGTGGTCGGGACGCGACTGCGGTCAGGCGGAATCGAGCTAGGATCGTCGACCTATTGATCAATCGGCCCTTAGTGCGGCTGGTGCAGTACTGGCTTCGCTAACGCGGCGGGAGAGGTCGCAACGATGTGTGGACAACACACTCGAGGTCGTGACAAGGCTGATACTAGGGGTCGGGAATGCGGATGAATGCTCGTCTTCGTGCGGAGGGCGAAGGGTTCACGCACAACATCTTGCACCATAACAGTTTGAGGTACGCCGACCTTTCGTCGCGCGTCGGTTGCCAGTCAGCGATATTGACTGTGACACCCCCTATTCCGTCCTCCGTACGGTGCGTTTTGGTGGGCAGTCGCGCCTCACGTTGGATGCTTTCGTTGCCGGTCTCCGAATGATGTCGATATTGTCCGCTGACACCGCCGCCCGGGTCGGACAGCTGTTTGCAGATGTACAGCCGACAGGAGCAGCTCATCGACCACATGAACGCCAGCCACGACTCGGCGCCGGTTGATCCGGAGCAGCCGGACGCGTCCGACCCGGTGGCGGCCGTGTACGGCGAGCTGGTGCGCCGGCTGGAGACACGCGCCCGCCGCCTCCAGCTCAGCCTGCTGGGACGCACGGCCGTCCGCTGCCCGTACTGCACGCAGACCTGCTCCCTCCACTACCTGCGCACGCACCTCTACAAACACAAGACGGCCGGCTTCCGCTGCCGGGTCTGCGAGAAGCGCTTCAAGTTCCCCGTGTCGTTCCAGAAGCACCTGCTGCTGCATGCCGGCCGCGCCGACAAGTGTCCGCACTGCGATAGCGTCTTCACGGGCCGCAGCGGGTTGCGCAGCCACCTGCGCACGCACAGCGCCGAGCGCTGCTTCGCCTGCGATCTCTGCCAGAAGCGGTTCAAGTTCAAGCAGACGTGCGACGCCCACCGCCGGCGCGCGCACGGCGGCGGCGCGGCCAAGGTGTGCCACGTGTGTGGCGCCGAGTTTCGGCTGCAGTACCAGCTGACTGTGCACCTGGCGCGCCACCGCAACGGCCGCACGCTCCGCTGCCCGCTCTGCCCGCGCCTCTACGAACTCAACCTCGATCTCAAGCGCCACCTGTACAGCAAGCACAAGCTCAAGGTGGCTGAGGCCGAGCGGCCGCTTCCCCGAGATCGGCCGGCGGCCCAACACGCTGCTGGAGCCGGCGGCGACGGCGGAGGAGGAACGGCAGAACGCTCCTACGCCGGCCGCCTCGCCGCCCGTCGCCGAGTGTCGGACCGAGCAGGGGGCCGCCGCCGAGGATGACCTGCTGGGCGCCGACGACCCGCCGCCGGCTGCTGCCTTCCTGCCTGGCACAGCGCCGTCGGTAGCGCCCGAGAGCGCGGCCGCCGCACCACTCGAGGTGGACCGACTGGTAGCGACGCCAGCTGAGATGCTGTCCGCCAATGGTGCACCTGTCCTGCTGCTGGTGGATGGTGCAGACGTGGGCGTGCTGGTGCGGGATGTCCTACCCACCTCCTCAGAAGCATTCTCTTGAGGTGGACACACTTGTGCATGGCTCAAGAGTGAGAATGTTAGTGCAGGGATGTGCTGCCCATCTTGTATGCCACTTCCCTGGTGCAGGACCAGTTTGAAGGTGATAATGATAAAGGTGGATAGGTGATAACATGGCTGTATGCATGGATGCTGAACAATGACGTGATGATGTGCATGCAGTGCATGCAAACTGTCAAGTATGCCTACTGCACTGCTCAGCAAAGGTGTGGAACCCATATCATATGTTCATGGTGAATGTTTGCAGACCATGTTATAGATAATACATGCCAGTGTTGCCAACAACCATACCAACATGCCTTATGCAAAATGCTCATTCATTGTTTACTGCACCACCCAGCCAGCTTGCATTGTGCTGAAATTTTCAGCTTTTTCATATGTTCTTCAAAGCATTTTTGCCTGAAACTTCTTTTGAAACAGACAATAACACAATCTTAGGATTACATGCAAGTGTGTGTGTGTGTGTGCTCAAGGTGTAAAAAGCTAGTGGGGAGAAATGTAATGCCCTTAATACACATGAATGATTACTTGAAAACTTAAGTTGCCATGCATGGATAAAACCAATATTCTGCTAATTGTGGTCTCTTTTTGACTCATGAAATACTTTATCCCTATGGGTGGGGGCACAGTGATGCAAGTTTTACCTTGGGGGGGCCCATTTGAGGCTTCTGCAAGTATGCATGATTTCCTATTGCAGTATTTCCATAGTTGTGATAGCTCTTATCCCATCTCTTATAGCTTCTGTAGGGTCCTTGGGTAAGAAGGTGCTCATGTAATACTGGCAATGCCTCTTATTACCCATGCACAACTGAGTCATTGCCCATGCCCTATGTACCTATTTTATTGACTGGGAATCTCCCTTCAAATGCAACCATATCATAGAGCCAGCTGATGTTTGAAACCTGATTACTACCTGGAGCAATAACAGCCACTGAGCCTCTCAAATACAGCACAGGAGTATGTATACATGGACCGGGCCACAACACCCCTATGTCCAAAAAAATCTGGTGTAGCGGTGACACCGCAGCAATGATTTTCAATGCTGTCTACTTTAGATACGGGAGCTTAAAACATCTGGATTCAGCTTAATATGAAGGAGATCCGAATTGGACGCACTGCCCGCATGAATTTTAGCACAGGGATACAACGCGACCATCCCACTATAATGCACCTCAAACCGCTTCCAACAGTCCATCAGTTTCGTATCGCATGCGCCAAGCATAGCAAACGGTCATAGATAGGCATGGTGAAAAAAGATTCTCCTTACGAACCATGGCCCTGAAAATTATCCGGTAGTCCCCATAAGCACACATAAACATTGTGATAGACATTGCCGATAAATACTGTCCTAGAAAATGTACAACACTTCGGAAAGCTTTCCAAGAAATCTGTAACCAAACTTATGTTAGTTATGTCATCTTAGATTAATTTTCGGGTAAGATCTTACACAAAAAATTATCAGTGCTACAAATGATTAGTATCCTGAAGTTTAAACTTACCAAAAATCCATAACATGCATCATACTGACATGTTTACACAATTCCGACTCCATAATTTATAATGCCAGTACTAATAGCCAGAGGCGCGTCACGTATGCCGCCAAAATAGCGATCACGTGAACAAGCTGAATTGTAGACCAATCACAAGAAGTATAACAGCTCTCATGTTAACGGTACCCAATGGCTGATCGTTTTCTGTTTGTAGCGTAAACTGTTTCACGTGGACAGTAGTGACTGCTGCACGCCGGCGGGTGCGCGCAGGGGCCAGCGCAGAACGAAAGTGGTTGGGAGGGGTTGGCGAGCGATTATTTCCAGCGAGCTTCGTAGTAGGGCCGTTGACGGCCTGGTGGCTGTGGGCGGGCGGGTGGTGTCGGCGACCAGAAGGCGTTAACGTGGCCACCGTCCAACATGTGTCATCGAGTGTGACTACCCCCGGACAACACCTGCGCGCTGGGGCAGTGGATCCGCATCCGGTGTTTCGGAAGTTTGGAAAAGAAGGTCGTGCTTTTTGGTTGAAGTGGTAGAAGAGGCAAACCCAGGCCACCGTGCCATCAGTTGATGGAAAATCGCTCGGGAAGTTGCAGTGGCTGTGAGTTTGTTTGAAGACGCTGTTTATTCTCTCACCCTGCTAACGTGCAGCAGGCGCGAAACTAGAAATGTCTACACGAGAAACGTTGGTGCATCTTTTTGCTGGAGGGTAAGTGAATGGGTATACTGGCTTTCACTGTGGGCATGGTTTTTAGTGCTGGTCAGGTATGTGGTCATTTTCCCAAAATCATAATGTTGGCATGAGGCTCATGATATTTTCATGACTGATTCAGCAGTGACTTGTGGATGACCCACCTACATTTCTTGCATCTGGCATTTGGAGTTCTGCCACTGCATTACATTATGTTGATTTGCATCCATCCAGCACCTAGAAGGCACTGGATGTTTGCTGCTTGAATGATGTGATGTATCACCATCCTGACCTTGACTGATATGGGTGCTGATTGCATTATGTAAGGCTGCCATGACAATAATAAAAACATTCTAGTAGTAATTATCATTTTAGCCTAGGATAGCTATTATACTCTGGGCATCACAGAGCAGTTTTCTCATCATAGGGTCATTTTTGGCAGGGATTTAGCATGTAGCTTAAGCAGGTTTACCTAGGGGCATGGTTCCTCAAAATATATGGCAGAGAAAGTGGGCTACACTGTAAAAAGCAAAGCTAACCTGCCCCCAGAATATTCCAAAAACAGGTTTTCTTCCTGGATTTTGCCCATGTTCTACACAAAGTTGGGGTCAATTAAGTCCATGTCGGGAGGGGGAGGGGGGGAGAGGTTGAAGCCCCCGAAACTGAAAAGGAACCTACACCCCTGGATATGCATTAACAGCAAAGTAGCTGTCATAGCAAAATAGAGAAAAGGGCAAAATCAAATCTGGCAAACATCTAGGAGATTACAGCCAAGCCATTCAACTTGATAGGATCAGTATTGTACTTACACATTATGTTATTTTATAGTAATGTGGAGAAATTGAGTTGTTTAAGTAGACACTGATAGATTATCATCATCATTCATAAGTAATAAGAATCTGTGCTATATGCCACCTTTTCTTGCATTACATGTTTATGGAAACTCTACATTCATCAGTTCTATGAAATATTTCTTAAGAATTCTGGAATATAGCTGAGAAGCAAAACAAAACTTAGTGCCCTTCTCTATGTCATAAAAATGACCAACAATGCCAAACCAACCAGTTACAATGATCAATCCTATTGCAGCATGGGCAGCACAATGGGGGCCATTGCCACCTGCCCACTGGAAGTCACAGCTACCACAGCATGGGTGGCACAATGGGTGCCATTGCCACGTGCCCACTGGAAGTTACAGTTATCAAGCCTATTGCAGCATGGGCAGCACAATGGGTGCCATTGCCACCTGCCCGCTGGAAGTTACAGTTATCAATCCTATTGCAGCATGGGCGGCACAATGGGTGCCATTGCCACCTGCCCGCTGGAAGTGGTCAAGACCCGGCTGCAGTCCTCGCAGAGTGGCTTCGACCTCCACGTGCCGTCGATCGCGTCGGAGGCGTACGGCCGGGGCGCGGTGACGTGCCAGAGCGTGCAGCGGAGCCAGCGCTCGCACTTCTCCACGGCGGCGGTGCGGCCGTCGCGCGACGCCCACTTCATCGTCAGCCCACCGTTCGAGCGGTCCGGCCGGTCGGCCGGACTGCTGCGCTGCATCAGGTGCGGGATCAGACGGGGTCAGACGCGGCGCCGCGCTGCGCTGCATCAGGTGCGGGGCCCGGACGGGGTCACAAGCGGTGCCGCGCGCACCGGCACGACCAGGCGGCGTGCGGCTGCGCACAAGGGAAAGAACCCGTCTACCCGATCAGTAGATATCGTCGACGATGGAAATGCAAAAGGGAAAGGCGGTGTGTAAGCGCGTAAGCGACTAGTGCCACTCATTCGGCCCAGGTGCGACAGTTCTGTTAGGTACCAAACACTTGCATAATAATTAGGTTAATCGATGGTATTGTCAGTAGATTATGTCGGTTTCATGCAGTGCCTAACATGCGGCAATCATTGCAGGATTATCGTGGAAAAAGAGGGTCCCTATGCACTCTTCAAGGGACTGGGTCCAAACCTGGTTGGAGTCGCTCCTTCTAGAGCCATCTATTTCTGCGCCTATCAAACTCGAAGAAGTTCCTGAACCGTCGCCTCACTCCCGAGTCTCCCGTCGTGCACATGACATCGGCCATGTGTGCAGGTGAGCCACCTTCCAGAGCTGCGGCAGCGCGAAGGAAGAGCGCTCTCACAGTCGCAAGACCCGGGTTCGGGGCTGGCGGCCGTTTTGGCTTACCTCGCTGCTCTCTACCGTGACGAGACTGGCCGCAGTAGCTGATTGTCACGTCACACTTGTCACGAACGATCCGGTACTGACCCGGGCGACGCTCGTAGGACGCCAGTTACACAACTGGAAAGTGCGGCTTGGTGGCCCACTTTCCTGTCCTGTGCGAATTACCCTCCCGTCCTGGCTGTTGCTTGCGTTGGCTCCTGTTGCTGGCTGCATCTATTACCCTTATGCTACGCCCTTCGCCATTGCGCCCGCTAGCCTTTTTTCTTTTTTGGCTTGTAGCGGGGCACAGACGGACACATCATACTTCCTGATTCATTTCAGACATTTTTTCACAGTAAGCTGTTTTCTTAATGTTTTGGCAATTTCACAACATTTTGACCTTAGCCTGTAGCCCATGTGAAGCGAGTATACGGTGATAAAAATCTCATTACGGCCTCGCCTTGGTGTATGTTGTTACAGCCGGAAGCAAAAACAAGCAAATGACAAAATTTCACTAGTGCGCGATTTGTTGGGATTGAAAGCCGTTTCTTGCCATCAGTTTTCTGGTTATGCTCTCTCAGAAATAAACACCGGGGGACGTCAGACAATCGATGTCCTGCACGAATTGTTCCTACTCCTGTCATGAATTCCTCATTATTTGCAGGTTCCGTATTATCCCTACTATTAATCATTTTATTTACGTGGAACTGGCGGAAGATTTTTGGTTTATGATTGCTTCATTCTAATCCTACAAATCTTGACATATTACCACTGAAACGACGAAAGGATTGAAGTAGTGCGACTCAATTCACATCGGCAGTGACGCTTGAAACCAAAATACAGGTAATATAGTCGCCATTAACGCATCATTTTCACGCATGGGGTCCGTTCTTAGGTCAAAGCATTGCATGAGCATTGTATGAAAAGATAAGTATATTGCAGCTTGGTATGCACTGGACCAGACACGCATTTTGATGCGCCCAATTCCTCGTAATCGTTCCGAACCTTTAGCGCAGTCGATCCTTGGGACTGAGTGTTTCCGGGACACAGTAAACTTCCGTTGTGAGGGGCGGCCCGTCCGTGCTGTGTCCGTCCTCCCGCGCGCACAGCAAGCCCTGGACGTCGGCGCCCCCGGCAGTGGTCTCCAGCTCGGGCGGCCCTTCCCCCTCCGCGGCCCCCTGGCGCGCCGCTGAGGGCCCCTTTCGGGCCGTCCGGCTGACCGACGGGCGTCCACGTATCGGCCAGCTGTTGGAAAACTACTGGGACCGGACGGTGATCTCATTCACCCCGGACATAGTACACCGCGGCGAACATATCCAGAAATGTCCGGTTATGTCCAGCGGTAGTCGGGAATGTTGTATATACTGGCGGCGGCCGAATGGTAAACATTTATGCTAACTGGCGAAAGGAAAACGTCGACTGTGCACCAGACGAGTCCGTGTCTCGCCGGCAAGAGTTTACTTAAACGTACGCTGGGACTAGCATCTGAAGATCTAGGGTTGCTGCGTGACGAGCATTGTAACAGCATGAATGCACCCATCGTCCTGGAGGTCGCGATCTAGTGTCCGGAGACTGGCTCCACATTTCTACGCTGTTAAATGTGCCCATTGTTGGCGGAGCGTTGAACTCTACGGATCTGAAATGGCCTTGTGCTGGGATCTGTTCGTCTGCGTGAACCGGTGTCGCCGGTCTTTGTTTCGCAATGAGCGATACGTCCTCCCTCGGGTGGGTCTGATACCGTGGGATGGGCGGCTGGTTTGTAATTCTAACACTGCTGCGGTCTGAAGCTCTGCTTGGAAAATTAAGATTGCTTGAAATATCAATAACCATATGTCAAAACAAAATAATCAACAGCTTGGCTTGGACACAGCGTGACATCGGACTTCGGCATGCCTTTCGGCTCCAATCGTCATCATCACAGTGCGTAGGCTATCACGGTTGCATGGTGCATGCAGCGTAACACAGCACAAGTATTTGTAACAGTTACTGCGCAAAGAGACGGGGCTGTGCTGCTGGAGCACGCGCACTGCTGGAGTTGTGTTGGGTCGCGCATACTGTTGTAAGCCGCCTGTTTTGATACGCGCCACGCCAGTGGGACGCCGAATTCCTCGGTGTCGGTGAGACGTGAGGACCACTCAGCTCCGACGGCGACCGTTCGGGAGGGTTCGGTTTCATCTGGGCTGTCCTCGCGTGTACCGACTCCTGTCTTCCGGTCTGTCCCGTCCCCGGAAACCCGTACGCAGCTTTGTGCCTGCAGAGGACATTTCATGCTGTTCTTATCTTGCCGCATGTGAGACATAGAATACGAGGTTGCGGAAGGAACCGCAGTAGCAGCAAAAACGCTGCGAGTTGGTTTTAGAACGCGTCCTTCGCCCTCCCCTGCCCCTCGCCCCATCCTTCCTCAGTTCCGTCGCCGGCCGGAAGGGAGCTGGGCCGGTTCCTGGGCGCCACATGTTCACCTTGTGTCCTTCAGCTCCGGACCGAGGTCGGGCGGTGTATGGCGGCGGGGGCCTGCCGCTGTGTTTAGACGGGTGCTGCTGCGGCCGGGGGCTGGCCGGGGCCCGCTCACCACCACTGGCCAGTGGCGCGGCTCGCTGGCCCGGTCAGCCGGCTCTGGCTTGGCGCTGCCCCCCAGGCAGCTTAACTACCGAACCGGAGATGTCGGCCAGGGGGGGGGGGGGGGGGGGCACTCCGTACTGGATGTATTTGGGTTTTGAGGGGTCGGACGTACGGCGAAATTGTTTCTAAGTAAAATGGGTGAAAATGAATGACTGCTCCCTTGGTGAACATCGCATTTTCCTTTTTTAAGAAAGCTTCCTGCCCATGGCGCGATAGCTAGCAAATTTGTTCGCGGACATGGGCCATGGGGGAGGTGAGTGCGCGGTAAGCGTGCTTTAAATGTGTCATGGCAATATTAAGTTCCTGACTCGATCGGGGTCAAAAAGGTCCCTTTTGCGATAATAATTTCCCGTCCGCTGTGGGGAAAGGACAAAAGAAAACTTTGGAAGGTCAAATGCAATTCAAAGTTTTGCAGAGGTGAATCTTTTATTGGTGCTTTCGTAGCTTATAAATGTTGCAGGGCACACTGTGCGCCTGGTCCTGTTTTTAATATGAACATGCAATAGGAGTTCATTGCAGGTGTTTTTATTTCGAGAAGCGGTTCCTACCGTCCACCGCGTTGATAGAACTTACTGTTTGATACGAAAATCATGCGCACGACGTTTTTCACGATTATTTTTCTGACCAGCTCTGTTGTTTGGAGGACAGTCATTCACCACCGGCCGGCATAATGGACAGTCGGAAGCACCGGACGTTTGTTCCGTATCCCACGAGAGCCGGTTTTCTCTCTAATTCCCGCCCAATGGCTAAGTCGCTGGATCAATATGGAATCGGCCATGGCGTGTCAGGCCCGGCTCGGGATTTTCGAGTCGCGGCGCGCCTTCTGCGCCGTTTTGCCGGTACTGATCTCTTCCGTCTGTCGCTGCCGCGCAGCTCAGCTACCAGAAGCGCACAGTGCTGGACAAGCGATACCCTCCCAGCCGTGCATGTCTGGGCAGATCGCGATCCGCTGGAGAGCAACAGTGCTTTCATTGTGCATGCTTGACAACTCGTTGCATGTCATCATGAGACGATGTCTTAATCGTTAGACCATGTACAGTCTGTCACTGAAATAGTTATCTGTCAGCTCGGCGCTGATAAGGAAGCCCCCTTAATGGACTGGATCGCCTTGGCTATACGGCCATTTCCTAGTGCTGGCTGGTTCGCTTCGTTCCTGTTTTGCTCTGAACCGGTGTGGGAGAGTCATGTGAGAATGCCGTGGCGCCCTGACCGACCGTGACCTGGCCGTAGGGCCCTGCGAGGCAGTAACGTGCCGCCCGGTGGCGTGGAAGCGGGGTTTGGGGGTGCGCTGATGACCCGATGACCCGATCCGTGACCCCGTCCGTCCCGTTGTCAGGGTTCACCTCCTGCACGCTCACCAACCCGATCTGGTTCATCAAGACGCGCCTGCAGCTGGACCAGCAGCAGTTCGGCAAGCGGCTGCGCCTCTCCGACTGCATCTACCGGGTCTACTCGCAGCAGGTGAGGGCAGCTCCCGCCGTCTGCCTGCGCGCGAGGGCCGGCCGGTGCCGACGCCCGACCCGTCCAAGCGGCCGCGCCGGCGTCGCCGGCCGGGCGGCACCCGGTCCGAGCGCCGCCGAGCCGCCGGAGCGCGGTCGGGTCGGCCGGCCGCGCTTCCGCGCCGTCCAGGGTCAGCCGGCCGAGCGGCCGGCCCAGTCAGGCCGAGTCCTGGTGCAGCGGCCGCTGGCGTGCACGTCCGGTGGAGGTGGCGCGGCGGGCCACGCGTGGCTGGCATCGGCCGTCGGCCGGCCGCCGTCGAGCTTGGGGTAGGGGGAGGGGCGCCGCCCCTGACTGAGGCTGGCCGCCGCCACACGTGTCGCCGCGCCGGCAGCACGCGGCTGGCGCGTGATCCCCACGGAGGCTTGAGCGGCTGTTTAGAATGTGCGGCTGTTGGCCGCCGCTGCCGGCCGCGGGCCCAACGCGGTCAAGGCTAGCCGCCTGCGGACTTCGGCCGGATTTCCCGGACATCCATTTTCGCGGAACGACGCATCGCTCCTGTGAAGAACTGTGCTTTCTGGCGTCAGATGAACAGCTGCTATGATTCGGTCCTCTCCGTGAATGAGACGAATGGAAAGTCCTGCCTGGGCCACCCAATAGCACAAGCAAGGGCATCGCTGCCCAGCGATGAAGTGGGTAATGCCCGGGTCGTCCGCGCGGCCGTCCGCCGCTGGCGTTCCAGACCGCTTCACGGTCAGATTATGCCGCTATCAATTATGATGACCACGCAGTGTGTTTGCACGGGGCTGTTCCTACTCAATGTAGGTCTCGTTATCAATTTTTTTTCGGCGGTTGCGTTTGCCTGATCAGCCCTACCTTTGTATGCACTGCGCCGATTGGTCCGTTCCTCTTAATTCGTTATGGTTTCGTCGCCGGAAGCAAATAAGATAAGAAAACTTGGAGTCGTAATTATGTGAGAGAGAGAAGTGTAGTACAAGCATTGCACCACGCCCGCGAGGCTTTTTTGCGATCCCTGCATTGCCGCGACTCGTCCATAGAGCAGCAACCTCGCGTTTATGAAAACGCGGGCTGTTCGGAATATATTATGTGTCCGACACTGGGACGAAATTACCTCCTGATCACGCGATAATAAATACTCCACAGACGAGGGCGCAGTGATCTCCGTCTTCCATTTTGTGACCTCGCGACATAGACGCAGGTCTGGCTGGCGTCACGCGGCCGTCGCCTCTCGGAGCCTCGGGCGCTTTGGCGACATTCCGCCGCCGTCCGAGGCCACTGTTGACGTCAGAGGGACGAGTGTCGAGTCAGCGGCCGGTCCTATTGGCCGGTTCGCCTTTCTCGGGCGCGGTCAGGGCGACTCAAATAACGTGAGGGCTGCGAACTGTACCAGTTCGACGACTGACGCAATCCTTTGACTTTGGCCCAAAGCGCTTTATTTGATGAGTGATGCAATCGTTTGACTTTGTCCCATAGCTGTCATGTCTCCATTTTGTTTCATCTCGTGCCCATTTGTATGCATTGTTTGAATTAGCTTCCCCGATTTTTCTCGCAGACGCATCTTGAAGCGTCCTTTTGGCACAATTAGGCATGGCGGCACAGCTGGTGGCCCCAAAGGCAGCGCACGGGCTCATAAATGGAGTCTAAGAGTCCGGAATAGAGCGGCCAGTTGGTGTTTGGCCAGCATGCCTGGACCTCATGCCGTCAGTCCGGACGACTGGCGGCTGAGTGGTCCATCCATCAAGCCTAGCCGACCCTCATCTCCCCGTATGGCATTCGGTACTCGTCCGTTTTAGGTCCTTAGTGTTCCCGGAGCGATACCGCGATGCTGAAGTCCGCTGGTCCTTGCTGCCATTGGCTTGGCTTGGCTTGACTCGCTTGTACTGCCACTGGCTCGCAGCGCAAGCCACCTGTGCCGAAGCAGCGTTCCATTGCGCCGCGGCGCGTGCAGGGAGGGCGGCTGTTGTTCCCCTGAAGACCATCCTCACGGCCGCGCACGGTCGGACGCTCCGGGACTGTACGGCTGTGCGGATCCCAGCGGGGCCTCGAGCCCCTCGCCACGTGCGGTCCACGGTCGAAGGCCGGCGCGCCATCCGTCAGTAAACAGTTTGGTCTACCTCGACGGCGATGCATTTATCCTTGCGTCGATGCGCATGTTCGGGCGCGAGACGTGCTGCAAATGTCAAGTGGTTATGACAGTCATCTCCCTCCTTGTGTGGTCGGCCGCGCCACGCTCTTTGCTTAGGCCGCGTCCCAGGCTGTCACGCTTCACGGCTGTCAGCTAGTCCTGGGTGGCGTTCGGTGCCGGCCTGCTGGGGCGTGCGTTGTCCCCGTGTGCAGCGCGCCGGCGCTCGCTGGCTGTCGCCTCCCCTGAGACGATGACGGCCGGTAACACGTGTCGCTCCTGCAGGGCATCCGCGGCTTCTACCGCGGCATCACGGCCTCCTACTTCGGCATCACTGAGACCATGATCCACTTCGTCATCTACGAGCGGCTGAAGCGGCAGCTGCAGATGTACCGGTAAGTGGGCAGGGCACCGGCGAGCGCGCGCCGGCGGCGGGGGGTGGCAGCCGGCCGGCGGCGCCCAGCCAACGTCACTGCTGCCGCCGCCGGCCTATTTCGGCGCGCGGGAATGTGCAGCGATGTGTGCGCTGGCAGCACGACCGCCGGCGGTCGACGATCGACGGTCGGCGCGCGCGCTGGCAGCGCCCGACGCCGGCGTCATCCGTCTGGCAGAGCAGTGCTGGCCGCTGTGCTCGTCGTCTTCCGTTTCACATATGGGATTGAGTTGTGGCTGGCGTTTGTCATTCCGAAGCCGGCATGTCTGCTGTCGCAGCCGAGGGCATGGAGCGCCGGGCGAAGGACAGGTGTTCTCGCGTCGCTCGTTGTCCTCGGAGGCAATGGCGTGTCTTTGTCTGGCCGTGTGCAGGTGTGCACGTCTGTGTGAGGCTGGCCCGGCAGCTCGACCCCGGCCTCTGTCTCTGTCCCGGCCCGTGCCCCGTCTTTTGTTGGCCCGGCTCCGACCTCTGCCTCTGTCCCGGCCCTGCTGTAAAGGTCTCGTCCGTCGCCGGTCGTGTGTGGTGTTCCCCGACTAGCTTCGCGTAGCTCGTACCTCAGTCGATAGGTGGTCACATATCGGGCTGGGGTTTCTCCCACGTATCCGGCTGGTAGTGATTATCTCTTTCCAACAGGTTGGGAGTGAAATCCGGGCACAAACACTGGCCACCGCTCAGATTGTTATTGTCGCTCAGCAAACGGGACTTTAATTCAATTCATCTAACTATGTTGCGTTCTATGAGTTGTGGGTTAGAAGATGCATAGTATTCTTGTTTTTATGTGTTTAATATTTGTGCACCACCTGTGACGTATGAGAGACTCACCGCAGATACGTGTCCATTCCCTGTGTGAGACGCACCGCATAAAGCAACTGTCGTTTTCGCTCGAAAGTCGTCGCCTGGCACGGACGACGGCTTTTTACGTTGGTCTGGTTTTGGTGGGCCAGAGGGCGCCCTCCGCCCAGCCGCTGATGTAGTGTTGGGCCGCACCATCGCGGCTGCTCTCGCGGGATGATGGCCGTGATACCGGGTGGGCGGAAGCGTCACAAGGCCGCTCTCGCTGGCGGATGCCGTCCGAGCGCGCGCGCGTCCGTCTGACCGGCCGCCTGTTTTCCGGGCAGCACGGCCGATCCCTCCGTGAAGACCAGCTGGGACTTCGTGGAGTTCATGCTGGCCGGCGCGGCCTCCAAGACCATCGCCTCCAGCGTCGCCTACCCCCACGGTAAGCCCAGCGCCGCCTACCCCCACGGTAAGCCCAGCGCCGCCGACCGGCCGCGCCGGTCCCGTCCTCCACACACGCGGGTCCGATGATCTGGCTTGTCTGGCATCACAGTTCAGAACTGTGGCATTGCGGGTCATTGCCATGGGTTTCCAGTTTTAGCGCTTTAATGGCAAATACCTACACATATATATATATATATATATATATATATATATATATATATATATATATCCGTGCTGGCGCCGCTGGGCGGATTTTCACTTCCCGTACGTCGGCTCACTCCTGGCTGCGGTCGGAACAATCCAGAAATATCCGGGCATAACCGGTTTTGTCCGTCGGGTGGTGTTAAGTTGGTGGGCCGGCTGATAGACGCGTGGGCCGACGGCTGGAGTCGGGCTGGCCTCAGGCCGGACGACGATCGGTGGCCCGGCGCCCCGGCAGGCGGCCACGCTCGTGACGACCGGCTGTTACCGCGGTGGACGCACGGCTCCTGCCCCGGCAACGGGCGCCGCCCGCAGAACCTTGGCCGTGGACGCGTCGCCGCCGGGCGTCCCCGACTGCGCTGTGGTCGGACCGCTCGGCGCGGCCTCCCCGCTCGATACAGCCGCCGGTCCCAACGCTGACCGAATGTAGTGGAGTAGCGCGGCAGGTGGGAGGTGGCCGGGCCTCGGGGCGGGGCCGGGCGGCACCAGTGACCGCAGCGCCTCGGGCCGCGTCGGAGCTGCGCCGCCCGGATCGAGGACAGGCTGTGGCGTGTTAGGCTTGAGATCTTGCGATGCGGCGTTCTGTGGGGTATTTGTGGACGCCGTGCGGCGGCATTGTAAACATGAGCTCGAGTTATGTAATCGTCGGAAGGCTTGTGTAGGTTCAAGGTGAAGGTTTACGGGCCCCTCCCCTCTCCTCCCCGTCGCGCTTGACGTCGTTGGCAGACCTGTGTCTGCCGGGCGCTCTCGGCCGCGCCTCCGCGTCAGTCTGTTGGCCTCGTCAGCCGACCTTGCTGTGGTCGGGCGGCGTCTGCCGGGCGCGCGCCGGCCGTCTGGTGTCTAGGGCCGCTCCACACGCGTGGCCTGGCCGGCACGACCGTTGCGACGCGGCGCGGGCGTGCAGCGCCGCTCGTGGACCCGTCCTGCCGGCAGCTGTGACAAGCCAGACCTTCCGTTTACATAGCAGCGGTGCACCCTACCGAAATGGGTTATCTCTGTCGTCTACTAGCTCAGCCGGCCGGACGCGGCCGGGTGCGGAAGCAGTGTCCGGGCGCCCGAGCGGACTCATTCCAGGCTGGCGTTTGTGCTAGTCGAACTTTGTGTACAAGGAAAACGGGAACGGTGCGCTAGGCCCCACACTGTAAATGCTCCGACAATCGGTCCTGATTCGAGCAGCTGAACCCATGCCAATTCATGCATGCGGTCTGAACGGGTTTATTCTCGAGCAACTGGACCCTTTTGAACCCACGGTTGCGGTCTGTTTGAGTTGGTCCTGATCAACGCAAATGGTTTAGTGAAAACAGCTGTCGCGGTGTGTAGTTCGGTGAAAACAGCTATGGCGGTTTGAACCCGGGTGGGCGTGGTTTACGCCCTGCCGTTTTTCATGCCGCCATTTCAGTCGCCGGCCTCAGAGCCGCTGCAAAGTGTGTTTGTCTCCAGCTGTTTTGTCCTGGGGTGACGGAAAAGCGCAGGCCTTCTGCGCACTGCCGTCACCAGGCTGGTGAATCAGACATACTGCGCGGGTCGTTGCGGTCACACGTGTCGGGGCGTATGAGTGATGGAAAATCACGGGGTCGCCCCGCGGGCCGGCGCGCTGCCGTCACGTCCCGTGACGGATTCCCCGGACGGACAACAACGTGACGCGCCGGGCCGCAGCCCAGTGCCCTGCTCACATTGTGAGGCGGCCGCTCGGGCCCGCTAAATGTGTGCTCTACAGAATCCGTTCATTGCCGGGAATCCGCACGATTTTCGTTCGATGTGCGATTAAGAGAATGCATCATATCTTATTGCCTGATTTCGCGTTAGACTGGCTTTGCAGCGTCCCCGTAGTCTGTGTGTAGTAACTGACAAAGGATGGGCGAAATGGACATCTGAGGGATGGGGCAGGGGTGGGGCAGACTGGGTGGGTCACGTGGCCGGGCTGACCGTCGGATTATCTGATACGCCCGGGGCACACATGTGCTGCCAGCTGTCGCCGGCCGGCCTTCGTGGCCGACGGCTGCGCTGGCTCCCGTTTATATAACCTCGCACTTCTTCGTGAATGGCCAGCACCTGTCGACCTGTTTATGCTCCCAACTAAAAATGAGGCTGTTTGGGCGTGGACTCGTTTGATATAGATTTTTTCACCGATCTATAGCTGGGGAAATCGGCACCAGGATAATCAAAACAAACATTAGCTTGCGTCGACATGCAACCCCAGCAGTCTGATGCAACGGTACACTTCTTGGGAGAGGCAGTGGACAGAAAACCCTCTTCTCGTCGACACGAACTGTCGGGGACTGATGCAATTCTACATCCTGGGGGCTGAGCCGTTTGTGACGCATGCTATGGCATCAGGTTCATGAGCTCGCGTTGAAAATCCGCCATCTTCAGCGACCTCCGGGGTGAGCCGCCTGCGGCCGACAGTGACGCGGACGCCTGAGCTGGCGGGCGGTGGTTTGTGACATCGATAGCGGCATGGTCCTCGGCACCGCATGCATAATACAAAGCTGCTCGGCTCGCTTGGAGCGCCGCGGCTTGGGATGCAGTGTAGAGATGTGTCACAATCGTAGGCGAATCTGTCTGGAGATGGGGGTACGCATGCATTGGCATACACTCTGAAGGACGGCGGGCTTGTGTATACCTTTCGGTCGTCACGGAACCAGCCCGAGAATATTACCGCCGAGCTGGCCGAACGTTCTGCTGGTATTGAGCGCTGTCGGCCGGTTTGACAGCGGCAGCGCATCGAGTGTTGTGCTGATGATATACCATGCGTCGAGCTACGCGGCGTGTGTAAAGTCTGCCGCCGTTCGCTGACCTCCTGCCATGTTGTTTTTGGGAAGGCTTCGAAAGGCGACGCGTCTACCAGAGGGCGCACGGCTGGCTGTTTGCCGCTTACCTTGTGGCTGGCTGCCAGCCACGTGGAATAGCAAACCCTGTTCAGAACCGGTTTTGTGAGGCACTCGTTGCGACGGCAATAGTTCAGCATATGTGGGGCGGCGGGGGCGTCAGGTATACAGGCGAATGCCGTATGACTCATGGCCGACGCCCACTCGTCCCCCACTGCCAAGGTGACTGACCGAATGTAGCTGCGACTCACCCGCCTCCCGTCCCCCTTCCCAACTGGCCGTGCCGGGTGTGACCTGACCTGGGGCTGACGGGCGCCGCCTCTCCGTTGCAGAGGTGGCGCGCACCCGGCTGCGCGAGGAGGGCACCAAGTACCGCGGCTTCTTCCAGACGCTGTACGTGGTGTGGTGCGAGGAAGGCCACCGCGGCCTGTACCGCGGCCTCGGCACCCAGCTCGTCCGCCAGATCCCCAACACGGCCATCATGATGTCCACCTACGAGGCGGTGGTGTACCTGCTCAGGTGAGTGAGGGGACGGCGGACACCGGCCGCGGCGCTGGCCGCGCTGGCCGCGCTCCCGGTCCAGCCGCCGCCGGCGTCTGCTCCGACCGACCGCTGCGAGCTGGGCGGGCCGCCCCGAGCCGGTCGTGTGCGGTCTCAGGCCGTCACAGGCGGCGGGCGCGAGTGATGGGGTGGGAGACAGACAGTACTGCGCAGCGGCCCCGCACGGGCCAGGCCGGGGTCCCTGACACGGGTGGCCTTGTGCCGCGGCCGGGTCGGCGCCGGCCTCCCCTGACGTCACGCACCGCCTGGCACGCCATGGAAAATTCCGCCGGCTCCCGCTGCCGGGCGAGCGGCCGGGGCCGCCCGGCGGCCGCTCGTGAGAGGGCTGCCAACCGGGGTGCCAGCCGACGTGTTAGTCTACCGGCGGCAGTTTTCCCCGGACGGTCCCGGCGTGCTGCCGTGTGGTGTGCTTTTCCTGTGGGTCTTATCCGTGCCTTATCGCACAACTTCAACAACTGCCGGCGTTATCCGTACAACTGAACAACCAGCCGGAAGTCCAACTCGTATCACTGGGGTTGCACTCAAGTGCTTAGTTGTGACCTTGGCGGCTCGTCGGAGGGACCGTTGTGTTGTGCCGACAATGGAGAATGCGTGTTGGACCTGGTGTACCTGCCAGTTAAACGGAGTAACCGATCAAAACATTGTAATTAATGGAAGCAGACTACCGAAATAAGAGCAAAAACGTGCATTGAGCGATTTACCTGTACTGCGTTGGCCCACACTCGGTCTGGTTGCCCGTCATTGAGGGGCGTCGTCGGATTCCAGTTGTGTGTTGCCGCCACTGACAGCTCCCTGCCGCCGACAGGGACGCGTCCGGCGGCGAGGACGGCCTGTACCAGGAGGACGCGGAGGCGGCTTTCGGGGACGACGTGTCGCAGCCGAGCGCCCAGAGGAGCGGCACGTAGCGGCCCCCGGCGCCGGCGCTGCGCCGCGCGCCAGCCGCCTGCGCGTGTCGCCTGTCCGCCGGCGCACTGTGATAGTGGCCGCCTGTGATAGCGCTCTGTGGGGGTGACGGCGCCCGGGGCGGCCGTAGTCCAGCGACGCTGGCGCCCCGTCACGCGCGCCGCCGGCGCGGGCCCTCCGCAGACCTGCGCGGTCAGCTGTCTGTTCAACGATGTCGGGTTGTTGGCTGTTTTGGGAGCGGCGGCGAGCGGCGGGCGCCCTGGGAGTACACGGTGCCCCGCCGCCGCCGGTGGTGACATCTGGCCGTCGCCGGGGCGACATGTTTAGCTGCCGCCGCCACTAGGGGATGTGCGGCGCTAGTTGTTGGTGTTGTAGTGACCACCCCGCTTTACGATGCGCTTATTGTACCGAATTTTGTATCGAAATGAATTTTCGAGAGCAATAGCGAATGAGTGCTGTTTGTTCGTTGGTTTTAGAACCCTAAATGTGGACAGGAACGCACGCGAACGCGGAGATTTGCTAGGCGATACCATGAGAGAAAAGACAGCTACCTTCTGGTATGCAGGCGCGGAAAAAGGCGAGCACGTTGACAAATCTGCAAAAAGAGATTTGCAGGCGCCACACGAACGGGGGATGACAGGTCACAGATAAAGATGGCGCTGCTGGCGCCGTCCGAGAGGCAGTCGCTCGGACTAAGCACAGGACCAGGTGGTGGGCGGCGAACATGGACACGGGACCAGGTGGTGGGTGGTGAACTTGGACACGGGACCAGATGGTGGGTGGCGAACTGGGACACGGGACCAGGTGGTGGGTAGTGAACTTGGACACGGGACCTGGTGGTGGGTGGTGAACTTGGACACGGGACCTGGTGGTGCGTGGTGAACTTGTACATGGGGCCTGGTTGTGGGCGGCGAACTTAGACACGGGACCAGGTGGTGGGCGGTGAATTTGGACACAGGACCTGGTGGTGGGTGGTGAACTTGGACATGGGGCCGGGTGGTGGTGAACTGGCGGCGATGGATACTTGCGTGTCATACGTAACTGGACGTCGCTGTCAAACGATTTTCCAAATTTTTAATAAATGCTCCAAGCATCTAATGAACGGCCCCGACCTGTGTAAGCCCGTCCCACTACTTACCCACTTGTGCAACCACAGGAACAGCCTGATCTCCAATGGCCTAGCCTTAATGAATGTGACTTGCGTACGGCATTTTCTGCGGCGTGCCTGCTTTGCGGTGTGCAAATCTGGGCGTGCATCAGTGCTCAACGCGCGTCGGGTGCTTGTGGGGGAAATTAAAGGCGCGATATTGTTACAACTGTATTTGATCGTCATGCAGATCGCACAGAAGCTCTGACCACAAACGCATGAGCACCACATCACAAATGAACATCACAATTTAACCAGCTCCAAATTAGACTCAGCATCAAATATATAACTACTACTAGGGCCACTACGCAGACACAAGGCACATTACACAGGCGGATATTTACCGATATGTCTAATTCAGCTATGCGGCGAGTTCATCTAATGTCTACTGTTATGAGCTGATGCACGTTGAGTCGTTACTAACACCATAGCGCTTCTAGTTTGCACTCGCTCAAATCCGACCCACAGGCGCAGCTACTCGGGTTTTAATCAACACTTCAGCATTCACGGAACATGCGCACAAGCTTGGACTGTTTCCGCCTACACTGGGTTATGCAATTCATTCGCCATCAGCACGCATTCGTATGACCCTATGGATGAATGCTACGCATTAACATCTACGGTTGCTTAAAAAATAAACACGATAATTTGAAATAGCTTTGACATTAAAACACTGAAAGCGAAAATAAGAAAAACTCGCAAGATAAAACTTGAGGAAAAAAGCAGCAACTCACGCAAGCACACACACCAAAACCACCATCAGAGCTACATGTCCGTTTTCATTTAAATTTGCACCTTCCCCTCCCAAAAACACAGTAAGATAAACACCGCATTGCTTATCACACGCTCTCCACGAGTGCACTTCCCGTCACGCATCCCGACGGTAGCGCCACCTGAGCTAGGCGTGGTTGAACAGTGCCGCCCTCTGTTTGAACTCGGCCTTGCGCTCGCGCCGCTCCTGCTCCTGTCGCTGGCGCTCCTCCTCCTCGCGGCGGATCTCCTCCAGGAAGTTCTTGTCGCGCTCCAGCTCCGAGATCTGTCGAGGAACAGGGCAGGTACAGCTCGGCGGAAGCGTCCGGCCGCAGCTGTCCAGCGACACCGGGCTCACACCGCGCGCAGATGGGTAACACTGACACACCAACGAACAGATGAGTGATACTGACTCGCCGACGATCTGACTGTGAACCGGCTGCTGTACAGACCAAAACGCAGCACATGAGAACTCAAAATGTTTCATAACGTATCTTTCCAGGCAAAATCATGTTGTTACTCAGTACGAGAGCATGATGAAAACGGGCGCCAGCCCACCGACCGATGCTGGCCCTCCAACTGGTGCCGGCACTCCGACCGGTAGTGGTCCTGCGACCAGCGGTGGCCCTCCAACCGGCACCAGCTATCCCACCAGTGTTGACTCTTTGAACGGCGCCGGACCTCCGACCGGCACCAGCTATCCCACAGGCGTTGATCCTTTGAACAGCGTGGGCCCTTTGAACGGCGCCGGCCCTCCAACCGGCGCTCGCCACCGCGCGGACGCACCTTGGCCTGGAAGAACTGCTTGGCGCCAGCCACGCCCACTTCATCGACGTCGATCTCGGTGAGCTTAGCCAGCTGACTGAGGCCCGAGTCAGCCGTCAGTTCGCCGGCCGCCGCCCGGCGGAACACGGTCAGAAACTGCCGGCCGGCAGGGAACGTTAGCCGCTCAGACAGGCTGGTGCGACAGTTCGTGTCATGGGTCTCGGGATATCACCCGTGGCTGTCAAGAGGAGGAGGGAGACCCCATGAATTAGACGGATTGTTGCTTGACCGCAAAGCCACCGCCGAGGGCAGAGCCAACAGATATCACACATACCATCACAAAGCAACGGCTCTGTGAAGAACAGCTCACTCAACAGCAAAGGCTGAGGCGGCGGTCACGGGCGTCCAGAAATTACCCACAGCTGTCAAGAGGGGTTCCCTTGAATCAGTCTGAATGCTGCTAGGCCACAAATTTGCGCCGAGGACAAAGCGAGCAGTATCTAGCACAACGCTCGATGCTTGCTACTTAGCAAAAGGGGCCTCAAAGCCGTGCCCAGCGTCGGGAAGTTCTAATACCGTTTGAGCTGTCCATTGCTGGAAAACGTCGTTACCACCAGAGGTATCGTCGGGGCGCTTGATTATCAGGGCGGAGGCTGATCTTACCGCTCTGAAGCCGATCTTAGTGACGTTCTCGTCCTCATTGGCCTCGCGGATCATCTGCTTCAGGCCGATGTGCGTCTGCGGCGCTCCCAACTTCTCCATCATCTTCTTCAGCTCCTCCAAGTCCAGGAAGCCATCGTTTCCCTCGTCGTATCTGTGGGACATCAGAGGCTTCTGGTGAGAAGACTGACGAGTTCACGCTTCTCTTTCTGACACTGTGGCGGCGTCGCATCTCATGTGCCACTGTTGTACAAAATGCCACCTAAATGTCGCTCGCGAACATAGCTAAATGCACACTCCAGATCCGACCACAACTTGTCCACATGTTCCAGATCGACGATCCATATAATCTTTCGGCAAAATTTTAAAAAAAAGTGTAAATACCGCCCCGCGGAAACAGCAGGGAAACATCAAGTTGACATAAAGCAAAGCACGCTGGCAAAAAGTCGTAAACGCCGACACCAACTCATCTCAAGAACCGTTATCTTTTTCTTGCCGATGATCGTTCTCATGGATCGCTCGCGCCAAATACTACTGTTCCATCTAACGCTTAATGGAAGCAACTAGCTTCGGAAAACACCATCCGACGAAAGGTTCCACCTTAGGTGTTTCATGTGCCTTCAATTGCCTCACATCTCCCGGTGGTCCTGCCACAGGTGACAACGACATGCGTCTTTAAGCGAGTGGATTCAATCTGCCATCACAAGCACCCGACCTCGGCCGCCGACAAATCCAGCGCAGTTCCCCCGAGACGTATCCGACGCACTGCTGGTACGGACTATTCTCGGCGGCCGTCCCCCAGCGGGCGCTGCCCCCTGCCGAGACGACGCACACAGCTGCGGGGGTCGCATCGGAGTGCCGCTCGGCCCCGACACGGGGGGTCGGACAGCGGCAGCGCCGTGGCAGGTGCGCCGCTCAACACCGGCCCCGCGCGCCCGTATATTCCTGGAGGCGATGCCGGCCCCCGGGTCCGGTGTCGGGTCTCCGCATGCGCGTGCTCCCGGCCGACCGCCGAGCGGCCCTTCTAGCCGTCCAGCCGAGCCGAGCGGCCGCACCTCCCGGCAACGCGGCCGCGCAGCCTTCCGATGAGAAAGGAACCGATCCCATCCGGTGTGAATGGATGCCCGCCGCTGACGAGCGAGCCTGGGGGAGGGAAGGTCAGTGCCGCGCCGGCGGTGACGACCGACGCTGACTGACCAGGCCGAAGACCCGATACGGCTGTCCGCTCCCAGCCTAAAGCGCCAAGCCGCGGCGTCAACACTGCCGACCACATACGACCACGGATGTTTATGCTATCAATGTTTGCGCACCGATACGGCGAACATCACCGATGCCCGTGCGTCGAGCGGCCTACGACGTCACCGCCGGAGCCGGTGATCCGGCACCGAGGCTGGCACAGCTCGCCCCAACTTCACCGGAAGGTGCACCGGAGCGGCGTGATCCAGCGCTGAGGCTGGCACGGCTCGCCCCGACTTCACCGGAAGGTGCACCGGAGCGGCGTGATCCAGCGCCGACGCTGGCACGGTACGCCCCGACTTCACCGGAAGGTGCACCGGAGCGGCGTGAGCCGGCGCTGAGGCTGGTTCGCCCCGGCTTCACCGGGAGAGCAGAAGTGCTGACGTTTCGGTAAGGCGTGCACCGCTGTACCGAGCAAGTGTGCGTGTTCTCCGCGCGTGCTTCAGTGGCCGCAGGTGCGTCACCGCGAGATGGGGATCAGGCCACATGACGTGAGCGCACTGGGATCCCCATTGTCCAGGGCTGAACATCATCGAAAGATGGATGACCGACGATCCGCCAAACACACCCCATTGCCCCGATGAT
This sequence comes from Pollicipes pollicipes, assembly GCF_011947565.3. Classification (NCBI taxonomy): domain Eukaryota; kingdom Metazoa; phylum Arthropoda; class Thecostraca; order Pollicipedomorpha; family Pollicipedidae; genus Pollicipes; species Pollicipes pollicipes. Next base: position 9,075,978 of record NW_023596461.1, read on the forward strand.
AAATTTGCAAGCTGTCCTTTTTGGGAAAAATCTGTCGGAGCAATACAAAAAATTCGTTGCAGCGATCGCTGCGAAGTACGACCACATACTGAGGGCACTCTTCTGCGTTCTCTAACGTGACCCGTGAAATGAAGGTTACGAGTGAGAAGCATCGCACCCGCCCGTGTTTTGCCGCACGCACCTACTTGTGTACAGACACGCCACTAAATGTTTGTGCGCGCACATACTTCCGCGACGATCCGCACACGCTGCATACAGCTGTATCCTCACACAAACACTCCAGCCACGTCCCACGTCCCGATCCGTCGGGCTCCGAGGCCGTCGCCGCTTCTGTGAAGGTGTTAGCAGCGGAGGCGTGTCATGTCGCAGTCGCCCGGACCAGGTTAGCTTGCCCATCTGGCATGAAGCCGCGGCGCTAGCGACTGTGCTGACTGCGATGCTTCGAAGTCGGCCAGGGCCACCCCGTCATCGCCGCAGAATCCGGCACTGCAGGGCAGCCAACTGAAAATGTGGTGACTTTATTTTGACATGTCCCTCAGCGGGGACATGCATCCGAGCAAACCGAGTCAGATGATCTGCAAGACACCGACGACAACCGGCAAGACGGGGTGCGTCCTCAATCCTACACCGGTCCGCGAGTCCCCGCTGACCTAGCAAAGTTCCCTGCTGACCGGCGGCCAGTGACCCGAGGCCGCCGTCGTCGGCGCGGCGTGCGGCCGGGCCGGCCGGGTGTCGGGCCGGCACCGGACGAGGCATCGATAGCGGCCCCGGTCCAGCGGCCGGAGGCCGGCGGCCGGCGACCGAGCCATGATCCGCTGTCGGCCCGACCTTACCGAAGTCTGGCGCCATGCCTGTGTCGGACCGGCCTGTATGTAGGGGTGCAAGCCAAAAGCCGGAAAGGTTGGACTGGCACTGAAACATTTACCTGCTTTATGCGTAAAACACAGGTACATATTTCCTGGTTGCGACTACGTGCCGACATTCCCAGATAAGGCGCCGCTCCAGTACCGCCGATACTGATTTAGGACCGGCTGAAAGTACTGTATAATCACAAGTTTTCATGCTGCGGCCCGGACGGACCGCCAGGGCTTCCCAGGCTGCGGCCCGGATGGCAAGATATTAATCGAGAGGACCCGCTTGGGAATCCATGGTGGCGGGATGTGTGCGACTGCAAACGTTGAGATATCCGAGCACTCGGCCAATGCCAGTTTAGCGCCGAACGCCTGCTTCTGGACTGCGGCCGGCACGCATCAGCAGCCGGCGGCCACGCCTGACCCTGACACCGCTGCCGAGACGGGCACCACAGGCTCGGCCGTGCGCGACGCTGACACCGCTGCCGGGACGGGCGACACAGGCTCGGCCGTGCGCGACACTGACACTGCTGCCGGGACGGGCGACACAGGCTCGGCCGTGCCCGATACTGGCACCGCTGCCGGGACGGGCGCCACAGGTTCGACCGCGCCTAACGCTGACACCGCTGCCGGGACGGGCGACACAGGCTCGGCCGTGCCCGATACTGGCACCAGCTGCCGAGACGGGCGCCACAGGTTCGACCGCGCCTAACGCTGACATTGCTGCCGAGACGGACGCCACAGGCTCGGCCGCGCCTAACGCTGACATTGCTGCCGAGACGGGCGCCACAAGTTCGAACCGCGCCTAACGCTGACATTGCTGCCGAGACGGACGCCACAGGCTCGGCCGCGTCGCTCGTCAGAGCACATCCGCCGGTGGCGCCCGAGGCCGGGGCGCCAGAGGCCGGGGCGTCAGCCGTGCCTGACGCCGCCGCCTGGCGCCACCGCACCCGTCCCGACAGTGGCGGGGATGGGATCGCAGTTGAGCCGCCCGCCGGGGCGGGCACCACCCAATGCAGACAACCTGCCGCGCTCGATCGCTGGAGCGACCTCAACCCAGCTCAGCTCAGCCCAGCCCAGCCCAGCCCAGCCCAGTCCGGCCCGGCTCGGCCCGGCTTCGGCCCGGCCCGGCTCGACCCGGCCCGGCCCGGCGCCGCGCCGCCGGCTCAGTTCGGCTCATCATTCAGCGTTCCAGTCGGTCACAGATCTGCGGGGAAACAGGGCAGAACGCTGGCTGGGCGGTCGCGTCTCCGCTCTGGCCGAGACTCCGCGGTCGAGCGGGCTGAACGCGTCAACAACGAGCGTGAGGCTACACACGTCAGACGTCGCCGCCGCCGCCGCATCATCGTCCTTCTCATGAGCAGGTACAAAATGATTCGTGGGCTCCGCCTCGCTGAGTCTTTCCGGTAAGGTCGTGCAAGCACGAAACATGCCTTTTTCCATTCTTTAAAAGAGTTCTGCGCGTCACCACTGCACCGCAACACTCACAGGCGACCCCGGTATGAGGAAGGCCCCACCCCGCCGGCGTGGCTGTCATGACCCGGTCACGGGCAGGGGCCATGACCCCGCCAGAGCAGACCCCGCGCTCCGGAACGGCTTCAGGGCCTTCAGTGGCGCTCGCAGGCAGATGCGGCGGATCACAGCGCCGCTGTGTGCGCCGCGTTCGGTTACTGACACAGAACGGCAGCGGGAACTGCAGAGGAAGGGGACAGCCATGGGAGTTGACTGGCGCCTGGTTACACCCGTTGGTCTGTCTCGACAGAGTCCTTGTCGTCAGCGCTCAGGCCCAGTTACCGACAGACTCAGTCCAGCTTTAACAGCATGTGTAATGGTATTACTTAGAAGAACATAAAAGTGCCTTTGCTTGCTCTACCACGAAGCCGAAAGAACAAAAACTGGGCCGTGTTTACAGCAACCCGACTTAGAGAGCCTAGGTGCATACCAGTGCAGAGCGCATGATAACTTAACAGAGCGCAAACCACTTTAAGGTGGACCCGCTTCTAATGCTCTACAGCAATGCACATTTTTACCTCCCTAGTAAGGGATTGTACTGCAGCTGGAAACCCGCCCAGATTCCTTGCTAAAAGAGGACCGAAAAATCCGACTCATTTCAGCACCTTCTTTCCTTGGTACGCCACCGCACGATCCAAGCTCGCCGACGCATTCACTTTTCACCCGCAAGCTCCGAAAAGTCGCGTCCACGATTGCCCACAAGCACCCACCGGTGGAGCGTGTCACCCCTCCCCCTGAGCCCGTCCCCCGTGACGAGCCAGCATTACCACACACCACCGGGCGGACGGGACGACACCAGGTCCTGGCCCCGCGCTGAGGTGGCGGCACCGGACCGGCACACCGCCAGTCACCCGCTACCATCAGATAGCGGGTGACTGGTGACTGGTGACGGTGACGGTGACGGTGACGATGACGGTGACGGTGACGGTAACAGTGACTGGTGATTATGACGGTGACGGTGACAGTGACGGTAACGGCGACGATGACGATGACAGTGACAGTGACAGTGACAGTGACAGTGACAGTGACAGTGACAGTGACGGTGATGGTGACGGTGATGGTGACGGCGACGATGACGATGACGGTGACGGTGAAGGGCTGGCCAGGGGACGCCGCGCACCCGGCACGGCGCAAGACGAGCCGTCCGGGGCCGGCCGGCCGGCCGCTGCCAGCGGCGCGCCACCTGACCGCCCATCCCGACCCGTTCATGACTACGATCCGGCCCGCTCGCTCGGCATTCCTGCGGCGCTGTGCGCGCATTGTCCCGGCCCGGCCAGGCACGCGTCTATTGTGCCAGCTCCATTCGGCTCGGCAGCTCGGCACGAGTCCGGCTGGGGTGAGCTGGGCGGGACAGCACCGACCCTGCCGTCCGCTGTCCCCCCGAGCCCACGGCGGCTAACCCCGCTGGAGAACGGCCCGACACCTCCAGAACGGACCTCAGACGTCGGCGGGCCAGTTCGGAGCTTGGTTTGAGGGCTCGAGCGTGATAACGGCCGGCACGTCTGTGCCTGTTCTGGTTTCGGCGCGAGCGACTAATCGCTCACAAATGACGCGTCAGCTGCCGATGGAGTCACCAATAGCACGGGGCGTGCACCTGGGAGCTCGCTTAAAACAAACATGCGATAGCCGGACGAGAAACCAGTGGCAGGCCGGAAGCGATTGTTGACGCAGGCTTTCAATCCACGCTGCGATGACTCCGATATCACCTGCACGTCGGAAGAGTGCGGAAGCTTCTTTGACCGAGTGCTCAAGTCAGTTGACATGCAACTCGGTGGAGGCCTGCCAGGACACTTTCTACACTGCATTTCCATACACGTGCAGCGGCGGAGCGAAGCTGGCCTCGGGCTCCGCTTCCGTGGTCCCGACACTGCCGACGGCGCGTCACGTCAGCTGCACGGCACATTGCCAGAAGATGGGCTCTGACAGCACGACCTTCCTCGGGCCAAGACACCGCAAACGCGTAACTAACAGCCCATTTCAAGGCCGAACATCCACTGGACGGCGGGTTTGTACGGCGAGCCCGGCCGGCCGTGCCCCGTGCAGGAGGACCGGCCAGCGCCGGTTCCGCAGCTCGGGACCGAGCCGTGTTTGGTCATGTGTCCTTGGACGGGGCCGGGCCCGTCCAGCCCGGGTGGTCACGTGACGTCCGGCCGTCACCTGACCAGGCCACGGGGCGCGGACCGCTCGGCGCGCGGCGCTCCGGGCTGCGGACCGCCGGCTGCCGCCCGCGTCCCGAGCTGACCGCGAGGGGCCGGCAGCCCGCGGCATCACCGGTCGCGCCCCGCTGCAGCGTCGGCGGCACATGTGGCGGCCGGTGTCGCCGCCGGGCGGCGCTCAGCGGGCGGAGGTCGGCGATTAGCTGCCGGTCAGGTGCGGCGGCCGGTCACACGTGCGCGCCGGCTCGGGCTGACTCACTGGCCAGGCCGACCACCGGCGCCGGGCGCCCGGCGTGACCGCTTCCGGAGCGGCCGCCGACGCCGCCCCTGATAGCGGCACACAGCGGCGGCCGTGCCCGGCAGGGGTGACACACAGCAGCTGCCGACGCGCCGCCACCGATAGCGGCACACAGCGGCGGCCGTGCCCGCCAGTGTAACACACCGCAGCAGCCGACGCGCCGTCCCTGACAGCGGCACACAGCGGCGGCCGTGCCCGGCAGGGTGACACACAGCAGCTGCCGACGCGCCGTCCCTGACAGCGGCACACAGCGGGCGGCCGTGCCCGCCAGTGTAACACACAGCAGCAGCCGACGCGCCGTCCCTGACAGCGGGCACACAGCGGCGGCCGTGCCCCGCCAGTGTGACCTACAGCAGCTGCCGACGCTCCCGCCCCTGATAGCGACACACAGGGGCGGCCGTGCTCGCCACGGTGACACACAGCAGCTGCCGACGCCGCCCCTGATAGCGACACACAGCGGCGGCCGTGCTCGCCACGGTGACACACAGCAGCTGCCGACGCCGCCCCTGATAGCGACACACAGCGGCGGCCCGTGCTCGCCAGGGGTGACACGCAGCAGCTGCCGACGCCGCCCCTGATAGCGGCACACAGCGGCCGGCCGTGCTCGCCACGGTGACACACAGCAGCTGCCCGACCGCCGCCCCTGATAGCGACACACAGCGGCGGCCGTGCTCGCCAGGGTGACACGCAGCAGCTGCCGACGCCGCCCCTGATAGCGGCACACAGCGGCGGCCGTGCCCGCCAGTGTCACACACAGCAGCTGCCGACGCGCCGTCCCTGACAGCGGCACACAAGCGGCGGCCGCCAGCGGCCGGCTGCCGCCTGGGCAGAGTAAATCCATACTGCACGGCGGCCCGCCACCAGATGCTGAACCCGTCGGCACGCCCGGATAATCGCCGGCGCGCTGACGGCCACACTCAGCAAATGTGAGTAGTAATACAGAAGTAACTTTCCAGCATAAATCACGACCAGCCCAGTGTTGGGCTGTTAAGCCCGCTGGATCTCACGTTTCACGAACATCGCTGTAATTATTGCCTCTTCTTTTTGCTAGGAAATAGTATGAACAGAAAGAGAAAACTAGCGATAAAAACTAAAGAGCTGACTGCCGCATCATGGCTGATGTTCTGTCGTCTGCCTGATCCGCGGCACTGAACACAGGCAATGCATGCACAGTGGTTATGTGCTTTACCTCCGGCTTCGCTGTCACCGTCTGCTTGACACAAGCCATACCCACGATCACCACTCATCTGCACCCAGACAGCGGATTATGCCACACATCAGCAGACAAGCGAAACTTGTCCGAGGTCAGCCGGCGGTGCAGGCCGACACCCCCGCCATCCGGTGCGGGCCGGGCTGATGCGCGTGTGGCGGCCGGGCCGGGTCAGAGGCGCCGCCGGCCGCCGACCTCCCGGGGTCAGTCGCTGAGCGAACGCGTCGCTTTCTCAGGGAGCGCGCGCTGCTTTCACTGGCGCCCCGGCCCGCCCCGGCCGGCGCCCTTCCCAGCTGACCTCGCCAGGACGGTCACCTCGGCAGGCCGGGGGTGACCTGAGCCTGGGATGATGCAGATTAAGCGATGACCTACACACTTTTGATTTATTTCATTACTGAAGGACGCTTTCTCTGTGAATTGCACGCCCATTCTGAAGTTTCCATCCCAAAAACATCATTTTACCGTGAAAGGGAACGTCGTTCCCCCGCAGAAAAGTAGTTTCGGAATCGACGAAAAAAAATCGGATTACCAAAAGTCGTCAGGAAACCATAATTTGACGGTCAGGTCAGCCTCATCGGCTCAGCATTCCAATTTATTTTAGAAAGTGACACACCTGCTCAGTGAGCCGGGACAACTCGGCGCGACAGGCGCGTCCTACCAGGTGACAAAAATTGAGGAACTAAAAAAAAAATCGGCTTGATTTCGACTCGCATGATTACACGGCGCAGTCCAGAACCGCGTACGTGCGTAGTTCCGCTTCGGGAATCCGGCTTCTTAACACGACTTTATGGGACTGCTCGCCCCTCCCCCCCCCCCCCCCCGAGACGCCCGGCTTCGGCGTGAGCGACCGGGACCGGGTACGGACTGACTATGCACGCTTAAGACTGTTTGTGCCGGTGAACGATGTCACCTTACCGTCCAACAAACTAAGCCGGCTGCGAAATAGCTTGAGAAATGTTTTGCATCTATGATGGAACTACGTTCCTGAACATATCAACACCTTCTCACTTAACGGCGACGTTCAAGTCACACGACGTGTGATAAAAGTCCTAGTGAATTTGCCGCTTCTGCTCTGTTCGTGATTCCTCTCCGTACTGGTTTCGTTAGATTCTTTCTCAGTTCGCCGGCCACTGCCTGCACGTGCGGGATTGAGCTGAGCAGCTGGCGTAGTTCCGGCGCTGCCGGCAGGGCAGCCCGAGCCCCGGCACGATGGCGACTGAGGCGGCTGTGGCGGCGACCGGCGGTGCACCTGCCGTGACCAGCTGCAGCCCACGTCACCAGCTGTCGTGGCCAGCTGCAGCTCGCGTCACCGGCTGTCGTGACCAGCTGCAGCTCACATCACCAGCTGTCGTCACTAGCTGCAACTCACATCACCAGCTGTCGTAACCAGCTGCAGCTCGCGTCACCAGCTGTCATGACCAGCTACAGCTCGTGTCACCAGCTGACGGCGCGCCACAGGCGCGGTCAGCCCACCGGCTCCGCTCACGCACGCGCCGGGCGGGGCGGCCCCAGCCGAGGGCAGCGCCCCGCAAAACCCAACACCGGAAACGGAGAATGTGGGCGAGAATCAGTGCCGCCGGCGCCGGCACGTGCCATGTCGGCCGAACAGCGCACACGCGAAGTCGCTTCTGGGGTCAGCCAAGGTCACTGAGCCAATCTGGCTCAGCGGCTCTGCTTTGTAGCTACGCCGCAGACCAGACGACTGGATCAATGTGTACTTTAAGGCTTTCACTCTTGCAGTGCGCCGTTTGCAATCTACAAAAACTGGGCTAACAGTTCCTGGTTCGGCTGGCTGCTCTAGATAAGATGTCAGCTCGGGTGGAACCGTCCTTTTGAATCACGCCATCCTAACAATGGGAACCGGCGCCGCTTAGCAGTTTGGCCTTGCCAAGGAGTCAGCCTGGCGGCTCCGTAGCGGAAAAACTCCGCGACCGACAAAGGGCTGCTGCTCCGTCACGGACCACGGTCGGCGGCGGCCTTGGCGGCGCGTCGTCGCCTGTTCCGGCCCACGTTCACACTTCCGTCGGGTGCGTGTGCGTCGTTTACGTCACGGAGTAAACACTATCCATCACGCGGCCGTCGGCGGCGCCGGCGCCGCCGGCTGTCGATAAACAGTAAGCCCGTCGCGGGGCTGCATCACACACACAGCGCCGATCACGCGCTGGGCGGTGGCGGACCCCGAGAAAGCCGACCCGGGCGGCCGGGGCGGCCGAGGCGGGTCAGGTCGCGGCGTCACAGACCCACCTGGAACGGGGCCGGCGCGCTGGGCACGCCGCGTCGCCGACTGGCTGTCGGTGTCGGGGAGGAGACGCACGGACGGCGGCACGAGGCGCGTCTGCAGCTTCTGGGACCGCCGAGCAGTGACCCCCTCCCCCTCCCCCCTCCCCCGACCATGACGAGCCCGGCAGCGCTGCGGCTGCTGTGCTACGACATACATACACATACTACGACACGGCAGTCCCCCCTGCTATGTCCGTGAATCACCCGCGCGCGCCCGGCAAGCAGCGCGCTGGCGGGATTACGGACTTCGTGGATCAGCTGGCGCTCGTGACTCCACACCCACGCTGAACGCCTACGATACCTCCATCGCGTGGAGTCAGCACTCTGTAAGGTATAAATAGCCCACCGAATGCTGCGCAGTTCCCACCTGTTTACCCCGGAGGAAGGGGGGGGGGGGGGGGCCGACTGGCTGTCTGGGATCTGATTGAAAGGCCTAGCCGGTCGCGGGACCAGACGGCAGGTGACAGAAACTGCAACTCCCACCTAACCTTCACGAAATGACAAAGATGAGCCGTTTCAGTCCGATACGTTTCAAGAGGAATGCGTACGCGTACCATCTTCAGCATAATATACGATCTTCGCACAGACTGGAATTTACGCGGCACAACACGCAGCACACGCCAGGAAAAGCGAGTGGCCAGAAGCCGAGCTCGGAAGAAGGTCAGGCGCTGTGCGGAGTGTGGTGACGAGGCCGAGCATCCCGCCGGAGACGCGCGGCTGGCTCAGCTGGCCCGGCTGGCTCGGCCAGATGCGGCCGGTCGGTCCGAACCAGCACGGCTCTCTGTAAACACCGCTGCTCGCGCGGCTGGCTCAGCTGGCCCGGCTGGCTCGGCCGGCTCGGCCGGCTCGGCCGGCTCGGCCGGCTCGGCCGGATGCGGCCGGTCGGTCCGAACCAGCGCGGCCCTCTGTAAACACCGCTGCTCGCGCGGCGCCCGCGGCCGCGGTAGCCCGCTTGGCACGGCGCAGAGCGGCCGCCCGCAACATGATGTCGCAACGCCGCGCAAATTACAAACACGCGTGACGGCCAGCCGGCCACAATCTGGCCCGTTCAGTCCAAAGCACCATATGCCTCCGCAGGCTGCAACGACATGGCATCATTACACCGATATGAAGCGCGCGAAGGGCGTTGTTCGGCACAAACAGTACCACATGGCAGCGTGCGGCGCAGAGCACCTACAGTTGCCCGGTCGTGAGTACTCAGATACCAGGCCAGGCGACTCTACGTAGCCGTATCCATGTATAGTTTAAAAAAGCATTTCCAACGATTGTGTCGCTCATGCCCTTATAGTGGGCCACGTGTTCAAATGAGCTCCCTTGAAAACACTTGGGCGGTGGTGCTCGTTGCTGAGAGCCTCATGAAGCATTCCACAAGTGTGCCCAGCGAGAGCCCGAACAACTGAGGGTAACAAAGCTGCACTCCGCTGCTGCTCAAGGGCGGTACATATTGAGGGAGGTCAGGCAAGGGGAGCAGCTGTGATCACGAGCAGTAACAGCCCCCGCAGAGACATGCTGAGGGGCATGTCCCACGTCGGACATCCCTGCATGCATTCGCAGCACTCCAGAAGCGCAGTTTTCGGAGAAGCAGCCAGAGTGGGAAATTCAATAACAAACATCGCAGAAAACGTGTCCAGGAATGACTACACGTTGCTTGGATTGGCACAGCGGTCGGGCGCACCGAGCAGACGAGAGTGGTGGGCTTCAGCGATAACGAATGAAGGGCAGACGGGGCGGGCAGCGTGGCTTCTACGTCCAGGGAGGCCGTAAGGAACGGGCGGTGAGGCTCACAAGTGGTAGGCAGGACAGGTCAGGACAGGGCGGGACAGGGCGGTTCCAGGTCAGAGCAGTATGGCGAGAGGAGCGAGCGGTGAGGGTCCCTAGTGGTGGGCAGGACAGGGCAGGACGGGGCAGGACAGGGCGGTTCCAGGTCAGAGCAGTATGGCGAGAAGAGCGAGCGGTGAGAGTCCCGAGTGGTGGACAGGACAGGGCAGCTCCAGATCAGAGCAGTTTGCCGAGAAGAGCGGGCGGTGAGGGTCCTGAGTGGTGGGCAGGACAGGGCAGCTCCAGATCAGAGCAGTTTGCTGAGAAGAGCGGGCGGTGAGGGTCCTGAGTGGTGGGCAGGACAGGTCAGGACAGGGCAGGACAGGGCGGCTTCAGATCAGAGCAGTTTGCCGAGAAGAGCGGGCGGTGAGGGTCACGAGTGGTGGACGGGGCAGGGCAGCTCCAGATCAGAGCAGTTTGCCGAGAAGAGCGGGCGGTGAGGGTCCCAAGTGGTGGGCAGGACAGGGCAGGACGGGGCAGGACAGGGCGACTCCAGATCAGAGCAGTTTGCCGAGAAGAGCGGACAGTGTCGCTCCCCAATGGTGGGCAGGACAGAACAGAACAGGACAAGCGCGGCTCCAGACCCGGCCAGACCGGCCAGCCGAGGGCAGAGCGGGCGCGGGTGCGAGCGTCGGAGAAGTGCGTCGGACCGCGACCTTGGCCGGAGTCCAGCGCCTGGCCGCGGCGTCACTGCCACGGCCCCAATCGATGCCCGGGCGGCGCCGGACCGTCTCGCCTCGCTCATCCCTGACGTCAGCGGGGTGCCCCGGAGGCTGGAGACCGCCCCGGTCCGCGGCGGCTCCGGAGGCGGGTGTTCAGCGCGCCTCAGACAGCGAAGTCCGGCCGAGCTAGTGACGGTCCGCTATCTGACGCACTGGAGCAGCACAAGTCATAGCGGTTTTTGTACCTTCTATTGATGTCTGTTTTACGGATCCCCTTTTTGTTTATTTTACTGATGATGAAGACGTCTCGCGTCTTGTCTATCTAAGAGGCCGAGACAGACGGGATAGTGTTCCGATTTCAACGTCTGTACGGAGGTCTTGCATGATAGAACTTGGTTCTTGGGAAATATCAATATGCTTTTTACCAGAAAATAGACAACGCCATCCGAGGTTACTACACAACTGACCTTGCCAGAGATGTGGCAAATGTCGCCAGTAACTGTCAATGTGTTAAAATGCCAGACCCTGGTGGGGACTGGGCATTGCAAGCCAGGTTCAATGCCCCCACCACGAGCCAGACGAGACGGTCCCGCTTTCTTTTCTAATTGCTGGTGGTGCGCAGTCGCCCCCGTACAGAGGCGCCACAAATTAAACATTTTTCTTCCGGTAGCTCGAGCGAAATAGCAACGAGCCTTAACCGCTTCTAATGTGCCTCCCTCAGCATGAAGACTGTGCTATTTACACTACCAGACAAACCGATGCAATCAGCCGGGGCCCACCACCTGACAACAAAGTAATGGCCCCGTTCACCAACCGATCCTGGATCAGGCCGACCCTTCACACCAGCGAGACATCCAAACAAACGCCGCGTCAGTAGCCACGAATATATCAACCATATTTGTCTTATAAAAACAGATACCGCACACGACCCGTCAGCTGCCTGCTTTCATGGGTCGGTCAATGCCTTATTGGGCGACATCAATCTGTTGGTCTTGTTTTAAGTTGATGATTGGTGTTTCTGCCCCCGATGAGGAGGGGCGACTTTCCACGTCCAAGACCGGTTCCTAACAACTTGGCCTAGAAAACCCAGCTATACAGCACGCCAGTCACTTGGGCCAATGCAACTAATTACAGTACTAGGGAAGAGAAAACTTACACACCGGCCGATCTCCGGCTGGTGGGACGCCTCGCCGCCACTGAGCGGCTGGTGCGGCGCCTCGCCGCCGCTGAGCGGCTGGAGGGACGCCTCGCCGCCACTGAGCGGCTGGTGCGGCGCCTCGCCGCCGCTGAACGGCTGGAGGGACGCCTCGCCGCCGCTGAGCGGCTGGTGGGACGCCTCGCCGCCGCTAAGCGGCTGGTGGGACGCCTCGCCGCCGCTGAGCGGCTGGTGCGGCGCCTCGCCGCCGCTGGGCGGCTGGTGGGACGCCTCGCCACCGCTGAGAGGCTGGTGCGGCGCCTAGTCGCCAATGAGCGACTGGTGCGGCGCCTAGTCGCCACTGAGCGACTGGTGCGGTACCTGGTCGCCACTGAGCGGCTGGTGCGGCGCCTGTTCGCGCTGAGCGGCTGGTGGGATGGGAGCTGGTGTGGGGCGTCCCAGCTGCCACGGTCAAGCGGCGGCTGGCTGATCTCTAGGCATCCACCAATTACAGATGGCTTAATCTAAAAGAAACAATTCTGCGACGGCAATAAAAAGGCATTATCCCAGATACCGTCCGGCTGCGATCCAACAAACCTCCCAACAACTAGTCAGACATAGATAATCCGTTCCACGACCCGGGGCTCACACCATGTACGCAAAGAGCTCAAAGGCAGGCACAACTGCAATGGCGGCTTCTGCACTTCAAGACAATGTCGCTCAACACCGAGACCGTCATGTGTTGCCCACACCGACGAGCATCGCTGAGACCGTCGGGTATTGCTCAAACCGTCGGAGTTTATTAAGACCATAAGACCATTCAGACCATTAAGACCATCAGGTATTGCCCACATGCCAGGCATTGTTAAGCCCGTCATGTATGGTTGAGACTGTCAGGTATTACGGAAACCGCCAGACATTGCTGACACCGCTGCGTACTATCGAGACCAGTCATGTGCAGCCGAAACGTCAGGTATTGCTGAGACCGCTAGGTGTTGGCGAGACAGACAGGTATTGCCACACCGGTTCGGCAGAGCTGTCGCTGTGACGGGCGGCTGCACTCGCAGCGGATAGAAAACGTCTCCTCAGGCAGACACCCGACCCGTCCTCCCGCAGAAGACCGACCCTCCCACCCATCGCGCGATACACCACGACAGCCGAGGGCGTTTCCGACACCGCCGCGCCGAGCCGAGCGTGGCCCACGTGGTAGTGACCTGACCACCAGCAGGTAGTGAATGCCATCATTCAGCGCTACGCGGCCTTTTGGAGCTATTTCTCGGTGCATGCACGCCAATGAATGGTCCTAACAAACACCGCCCCGGTCGCGTCACGCCTCACCTGGAAAGCTACGTGTTCCGCTCGCTTGCAGATCATGCACACCAGCCTGAGCATATCGTTGACGTGGATGAAAATGTACATGCAAAATGATTGGACGGCTGCCACGGCCATTTGTCAACAGTGATGAAGTGCTGTCGCCCCTGACGACGACAGGAGGCGGACCGCCCAGCCCGTCCCAGCCATCAGGCCAGCTCTGACCCGCCCCGGCACATTACGAACGCCGAGGCCTGCTCCGTCGGCGATGACCAGCCCACGACGTCATGACAGGTCTCAGGTCTGCATTCTCAGCACTGCATTCCGACCTGCTCTGAATCAGTCCTGGCGCCCGGGGCGGTGGGTGCCCGGTGCCGGTTCTCCCACTCCGTTCCGGCGCCCGGAGACGGCGGGTGCCCGGTGTCCGTCCTCCCGCTCCGTCCCGGCGCCCGGAGACGGCGGGTGCCCGGTGTCCGTCCTCCCGCTCCGTCCCGGCGCCCGGAGACGGCGGGTGCCCGGCGTCCGTCCTCCCACTCCGTCCCGGCGCTCAGAAGCGGTGGGTGCCCGGTGCCGGTTCTCCCACTCCGTCCCGGCGCCCGGAGACGGCGGGTGCCCGGTGCCTGTGCTCCCGCTCGGTGCCGGCACCCGGAGACGGCGGGTGCCCGGTGCCTGTGCTCCCGCTCGGTGCCGGCACCCGGAGACGGCTGGAGCTCGGTGCCGGCACCCGGAGACGGCTGGAGCTCGGTGCCGGCCCTCCCGGCGGCGTCCATCGACGACGCACGTCATCACGAGCCCGTCCACCGGGAGTGGTGGCGCTGTTTACGTGTCATACGCTCGCCTGGCGGCACAGACTGGCCCAGGGAGACGCTGCCGACCCACACCCATCAGCAGGCCGTCAAAGGCCGTTACACACCCGGGCCCGAGACGCGAGCGGATCGCGGTGTAGCCGTGCTGACATCGACTGTGCGGGACGCATAACGTCGTTCAAGAGAACGGCAGCAGCATTCACCCGTAACAGTAAAAAGGATAACACAACGTAAAACATTCAAACTTGGTAAGACCCGGCAAATCCGAGGCCATGATCTGTGCAACTCATCAAGAAGTTCGGCGCACCTACAAACCGCAAAACTGCGGTGTCGCCACCAAGAATCGATGCGCAAGCCGGAATGCGTGATTCGCGGTTCCGGTACAGCAGCGAAAGCCTATACTTTGTCGCGCGACGCCTGGGAACTGGGTGAGTTCCTCGAGAAGCCACACGGCGCAACGCGCCACTTAAACAGAAGCGGCGCCCATTCTCTGCGGTGGAGTTTGCAGGTGTTACTGTGTAGAGTTGTGTGCTCGCGACGTCCGTAGAAACTGGATGAATGGGGTTATCGTAACCGAATTTCGTCACACTTAAAAACGGCATGTATCACTTAAGTGGCATAATCATCTTGTGAAAGTGCCCCGGCAGCCTCCCTTAAGCAACGCAGCTAAGAACACTTAAGGGCACGTCCGTGACGACCACCTATTCACTCTGGAGCAGGGGATAACTTCGCATGTCATGAACCACTGAATCATGTCACATAGAGAGTCTTATTCCTCAACGGAGACTGTCATTACGCGTCAATGAAAACCGTCGAACTTAGCTACCCAGGTTTGTTATACTTGCGTACAACACACGGCATGCAATCAAAGCACCATTCCCTGTGCCGTATATTGAGCGATGGCTACACATGCAGCTTTTGTACGTGGCGGGGGGGGGGGGGGGGGGGGGGGTCAATTTTAGACAAACCGCGACGGAATTGAAGAAAGACATTGAAGGCTTGTTATAGAGTGTCGTGCATCCACACGCAAGCTTCTTGTTTTAAGCGATGTTTAGCAGTCCCGCTGGAAAAGATCAGGGATTGACAATCTCATGATTCACGACCACCTGTGCCACTGGGAGCCTTGAATGTCGAGCGGTAGGAAGCGTCAGCCATGACCGCAAATTTATCACCCTGGCTACAAGACAATAGCAATCACATCTCCTGAAGACAAAGATCCAACTGTCAACTCTGTTTGGGGCGGTGCTGTTCCCGTTCGGCCGCTCGCCGGCCGTCGGTCATCTCACCCGTCAGTGGGATCAGGGCGATCTTGCTCGGCCCAGTGGCCAGCCATGAAAAAACAAACAGGCGCGGCATCATTACCGGCTCTGCGCCAGTACATCAGCCGTCTGACGCAACGTGGTTCAGCGTCGGCGGCAAGCGCTATGCTCTCATCGCTGACCGGCTCCTGCTTCATACCGCTACGGCACATCCACCTGCTCATCAGGCGAGGGTGCAGCGACAGTACCGCCGCTATCTGGACCCGCAGTCGAGCCGGGCCCGGTACAGGCCCGGGTCCATGTTCGGGTCACGTCAGGTTAGACCGGGTCAGGTCAGGTCACACCGGGTCACGTCCCGTCAGACTGGTCAGGTCGGGTCAGGTCAGACCTGGTCAGGCCGGGTCAGATCTGGTCAGGCCAGGTCAAACCGGGTAAGGTCAGGTCAGGCTGGGTCGGGCTAAGCCAAGCCAGGTCAAGTCGAGCCGGACCAAGCCAAGCCTGGCCGGGCCGGCGGCGCGGGCGCCTCCGCCTACCATGACGTAAGCCTGCACGCGGCCGGCATGGTCGGACGGCAGCCAGGGACTGTCTGTGGCAACCGCCGCTTCACCGAACCCGCAAGAACAGCTACTACTGACGCCCCGCTGTAGTGCTATTCAGCACAACCTGCCTCCTGCTGTCAAGCTTACAAGACGCACTCATCGGCTCGCGGTGAAAACCTTATGGTACGGCCAGTTCCAATCAACAAGTGGCCGGAACTGGCCACTCACATATGTATTGGGAAGGCCGGAGTGCTCCAGCGGTCCGAGGATGAGCCAAGCCATCGTTCTGGGGAAGAAACTGCCATCCAACGCCAGCGTTCAAGTGAACATGCGAGGCATACCCATGGGACTTGCCGGCTCAGATCCGACCCCTGGACTCAACGCAAGGCTCCCTAGAAGGCGAGTTATTCCACCAACCTTGGCTGGAAGCACGACCCCGCCCGCGTGGACACGTGCGGCCCCCAGCTTAACCCCGTGTACGCTGCACAGCACACCGGCGCGGGCTGCGGTCGGTACCTGATCACGGCTTGTCGATACTCGACACGAGCGCCGATGGCCGCTCCTCGCCCGACGCGGGGCGACCAGACCCGGCGCCCGCGACCGCAGCCAGCGGGCGGCGGTCATCCACCGCCGCCGCCGCCCGCCGCCGGGGCTGACTAGGCTGATGCTGACTCGGAGCGTGCAGTCGCGTGCGTGGCCGAGCTCTTCATGCGTGGCGCGCCGCCGGCGGGCTCGGTGACGCACGTCCCCGCTGACTCACACGCGCAGGGGCTTCAACGATCAATGACAGACCGGGAGGCCCGGTGCGAGGCGGGGGTGGCCATGACAGACCGAGGGGAGGCGCCGGTGCGAGGGGGCTGACCATGGGCAGACCGGGGGAGGCGCCGGTGCGAGGTGGGGATGACCATGGGCAGACCGGGGGGAGGCGCCGGTGCGAGGCGGGGGTGACCATGGGCAGACCGGGGGAGGCGCCGGTGCGAGGCGGGGTGACCATGGGCAGACCGGGGGGAGGCGCCGGTGCGAGGCGGGGATGACCATGGGCAGACCGGGGGGAGGCGCCGGTGCGAGGCGGGGGTGACCATGGGCAGACCGGGGGAGGCGCCGGTGCGAGGCGGGGATGACCATGGGCAGACCGGTGGGAGGCGCCGGTGCGAGGCGGGGATGACCATGGGCAGACCGGGGGGAGGCGCCGGTGCGAGGCGGGGATGACCATGGGCAGACCGGGGGAGGCGCCGGTGCGAGGCGGGGATGACCATGGGCAGACCGGGGGAGGCGCCGGTGCGAGGCGGGGATGACCATGGGCAGACCGGGGGGAGGCGCCGGTGCGAGGCAGGGATGACCATGGGCAGTGGAACGCCTGCAGTCCTGAAGGCTGATCCGTTCGGGGAGGCAGGAGCAGAGCGCCTATGCTGGTGATGGAAGCGGCTGCTGGGTATGGGTAGTTCGGCGCAGAGTATCAGGACGGGCGGTAGAGGCTGGATAACCGGAGATGAGAGCTGGATACCTGTACCAGCCGTCAGAGCTCCCATTAGATTTGAGAGGTCGGAACAGTCCATCTGCTGCAGTGAAGGGTGCTGGATGTGGGGAGCAGTAAACACGCACCAGTAACGGGGCGCTGGATGTTGCAGAGGTCGTAGCAGTGCGGCTGCACGAGACTCGACACCAGATACCACACACCTCTCATGTTCTCTCCCTTCGATTTTTAGCAATGGCATCCAAGGGCAGACGGTTTGGCATGATTGGAGCTTTGGATAAAGAGCTTAGCGCGCTGAACAAGACGGAATTTCAGTAACTGGTAATTGGCTTATGGCACAGCTGTTCTCCGCATATATCCCTAGATGCATGCGAACCACGCCGTTCATATTGGAAACGGTCCGGCTTCAGCCCATGAATCACCGTATATGATCCTCTCACATTCCCGAGAATGCAGCGAATGCAACGGTACAAAGTACAACTTTGAGCCGTCCACAACGGGCACTGGCTGTAACATGAAGACCGGAGGACATCAAGCAGACTAGCTAATCAATGGGTGCGTCCATGGGATAGTGGTGCAACATTGCAAATAAGGGTCGCATTTGGACTCTGCTTTTTGAGAGCCCTGTCGCCCCAGCTGGAAGTGAAACCAAAGTTTTTGCTATTTTTAACTAATGAATGTTTCATATATTTTTCGTGCCTAGTCAGCTCCTTTTACCCAGCTCGCAGCCGCGCCCATGTGCGGGACTGCGTCCTGTGTTAGATTGTCTCGCGTCAGGCGGGCCCAGCGCTGACGTGGCCGCCGCGCGGCACGTTCTCGGCGGGTCACAGCAGCGGCGTCAGGGGCCACAAAGGCACGTGGTCGCCATACGGCCGCAGAGACGGGCTATAACCCCTCCAGCCGGCGAGCCGACACCCGAGAGGCGGCAGCAGGCACCGAGAGGCCGGGCCGGGCCCGGCGCCCAGTCCGGCGGGTGCGGCCGCTCAAGGTCGTCCGCTAGCCGTCGTCTGCGCCCGGCAGGTGTATCCCCGCCGTCGAGCGGGCGCCCGGCCCACAGCGCGCTGCCGACGGCTGCCACACTGCCCATGGGACGCAGCGCGCGCCGGCTGCGCCCCCTCCCCACGCACGGCCGCGCCGGAAAGTGGGCCGAGAAAGGCGGACCGACCGCGGCCGCGCACCTGACGGGACAGCGCACCCGGCGCCGCCGCCGCCGCACCAGCCGGCGGTTTTTCGGGGAATTCGGTGGCCGCGGGGCTCGATTCGAAAGGCGGGACGCGGGGAAGGACGAAGACGGGCGAGATAAGAGTGGTCGAGGCCTGCCGTCCGGCCGGCCCCGGTCCCTCCCCCGGCACGCCAACAGAGGGCCGGTGCTCACAGCAGCCCTCAACAGCCCGGGACATCGGGTGGAAAGCGGCGCCCCACATTATCTCCACCCATACTATTCGGGTAACTCACGTACGGAAGTATGTTGACTCCTGATATGATGTGATATGTTCATTTACTGAAGATGTGACTTCTGAATGGCAAACTCTACATAGTTTGATTGAACTGCCTGGTTATCACAATTTGCGTATGCAGGTGTTCAGAAAAAGCAACGGGAGTTTCGGCAAACAAATCACCAACTTCCACATGGCATTCTGCTACGGGGCGCCGGTCGGGCCGGCACGGTCTTCAAGTGCCTACTGATGGATATTGGCAGGCTCGTTCCGGAGCACAGGTGGGCGCCATCCGATGGGCAGAGGTCAGCAGCGGGCAGCTGCGGGGAGCGGACCGTGACGGCAGCACTATCGGCCAGACGCCGATCGGCCGCCCCCGGTCACCGAGCGCCCGAATGGATATCACTGGCCGGTACAAGTCAGCTTTTCCAGGACACCGATTTCTAACCCGTTCTGGTAAATCAGTTCTCGGGGTCCAAGATGAACTCGGCTCATTCGTTTGTGGGCCGATGTTACGACCACGCGCCAGCAAGGGGCGCGCCAACAAAGAATAGATGCATTTAAAGCCGGCTTACTGTCATCTGCGAAATGGTCCAGTCGTATCACCGTTCTGGTCTCAGTTGAGTGAGTATTCGGGTCAAATGTCATCGCCGGTTGGGATTCTACGTTCGGAAATAAAGTTAACCTTGACACAAAAGGGTCTAAGACGCTGGACACACGATGACTTCCTGGAAACACTGCACCGAACCAGGCTCCGTTTGCCATCACCCGTGGATCCAGAACCAAATCCCCGTCTCCGTCAACTTAGGAATTCGGACACCGCAGGAAAACACCAGCCGCCGCCTGGACCACAGGGCAGTGACACAAACTCTTCCCCTCAGCCGTCTCCGCACAGCGCTGCGCCGTCCGGCCCAGCCCCAGACGGAGGGCGAGCGGATCGTGAGCGTAGGTCGGCAGTGCCGCCGCGCCAGCCACCAGAACGCCGTGTAGAGGCAGACGGCTCCAGAATCACGAGCGATCGCAAACGCCGTCTTCGCCGATTTTACCTCAGTTGACTACGGGCAGTGTCGTAGACTGGGCCTTTCGACAAGACACATATCAGCAAGATTGCTCGCGCCTAAGGAACGATGACGGGCCATACATGTATGAGCAAACTAGTTGAACACCCATCCCCGCCACAAGGCGGCGGGACAGCGGTCCTTTACATACCGAGCAGCCAGTCTCATGAACGAGCTGTCGGTCAAGGTCGGATCCGACAAGTTTTCAGGTTACTGCCAAGTTAATTTTGTAGCAAAAGGTTTGTCTTATACCGTTTGTGCATGCATGTGTTTGTAGGATTTTTATCCGGTATCACTTCCGTTGTTTTCGAATTGGTTTAAACTCCATGACAAATAATACGTACAAGCCACGTACCCATTTGGAGTGTCAGCTGATGTCGAAAAATAACAAAAATAACCTAGTCCACCTGAAGGTGCATACTCCTGCGGAGTCGGCCCTGAGCGTCCTCAGCGGTTTTCAGCGGTATTTAACATTCAATATGGATCGTTCAACCTTAGTCCGTGTCGCCTACGATCGGCCGGCAGCACTAATAGTCATAATTTCCACCATCGGCTAGCGCAGCGCAAGACACAAAATCAACCAATTGGCATATGGTTTGGGCATTCATAAAAAGCGCTCAATGTGGGCCGAGGCCTTTCACGGTAACCCTGCCCAGTTGGCGGAAAAGGTCCAAACGTAAAATGTACGTTTCTGAGCGTCAGGATGGACTTACTTTTTGAATATTCTCTCGTACTCCTTGATCTGTTTGCGGGAGAACTCGGGAAACTCGGTGTAGGGGTTGAACACCCGCAGAACCTTCTTGACCTCCTTGCCGGCGTGCAGGTCATCATTGATCTGACACCGTCGGTTGAGGACGGCACTGAGCTCGTTGTCCGCCGACATTGTCCCCTGCGAGAACATGCCCCCAGTGTCAGACAGTGATTTCGTCCATGTCCAAGAGACATATGAGAGACTATGATTTTCGTCCAAGAGAAAGAGAGAGATGCTCGGGAAGTAGGCGTAGACACTGGCGGACAAGACTGAGAAGAGTTGGTAAGGCGCCGGCACCACAACCAGCATTTTTGAATGGCCATGTGAATATCAAGCAAATTAATCGGCGTGACGGCATTCCAGCCCCTCCCCTCGTGACGGTGCCCCTGCGTGTGTAAAATGCATAATCCCTAGATGTGGGTTCCGACAGAACCAGCCAATTCAAATGCCTACATATGGAAACCACACGAACCCGTGCTCCTTCCAAGGCAAATGGTCCGGGGCCTTGGTCATCGCTGCTTTAACTGATAGCGCCCGCATGACGAATAATTTCATGTTGCCCAGGAAACACAAAAAAACATGACTGAATCAACCTTAGCAAGGCACAAACGTCGAGATAGGTACCAGATTACCTGCAAAAGTACTAGTCAGCTCAAAGCTGAATGATCAGAAAATGCAGCCAATGAATATCAGGCAGGATAAATTACCTTGGCAAAAAGGAAGTTTTACAAAGATGGGCGAACACACCAGGTCTTCACGTCACCAGCGATCGCGCACGCACCCTTGCCGCCACGACAAGACTGATGCACGTGAGGCGGGCGCTCGATTGTTTATTGGACGAAGTCTCGGCCGCGCCACTTCTGGCGCCACTTCTCTCTTCTGCTGCAGGGCAATCAGCTGATTGTAAGGCGTAACGTGCGCTGATGCGGAAAAATATGACGTGACTGGTTTCACATTTTGAGGTACCTCTAATATGAAAATATGTGTAAAATTCAAACGTTCTAAGCAACATTCCTCAAAGATAATTTCCTGAATAACATGTATAGCAGCAATGCAAATATCATCCAACGGTTAAGCATCGACTGCGAAACACCAACAGCGAAACAAGTATAGTAAGGCGCGGGGAAATACTGTAGGTCACGTGCAAATGGTGGTATTTCCGTGCAAATAGGCACATTAGGTAATTACAAATCTCTATTGGTTTAAAACAATTATTTGTTGGCGTTAAGATACCAATATTTTAGCTCCAAATTGTCCAAAACGCAATCTATATCAATTGATAGTGACATTCAGTAAAGTCATGTGATAAAACGTATGTTGGAGTAGATTGCGCAATTGTGCTCTTACTGGCGCACTACGTCGCGAAATTTTGTGTTGCGGTGAAGCGTACTAGTGCTGTCGCGAGCAGGATATTGTTGTCTGCAAGAGATTGAAAGTGGCTGTAAGTGTATTACGACTGCTGAAAACTTAACAATC
>NW_023596461.1:9099009-9192508 GCF_011947565.3 Pollicipes pollicipes
AGACCTCAGAAGCATGCACAGCACGAGTTCCAGTCCCCAGGCTACAACAGACCGTGATGAGGACCTCAGAAGCATGCACAGCACGAGTATCCAGAGTCCCCAGGCTACAACAGACCGTGATGAGGACCTCAGAAGCATGCAGAGCACGAGTATCCGAGTCCCCAGGCTACAACAGACCGTGATGAGGACCTCAGAAGCATGCAGAGCACGAGTATCCGGAGTCCCCAGGCTACAACAGACCGTGATGAGGACCTCAGAAGCATGCCGAGCACGAGTATCCGGAGTCCCCAGGCTACAACAGACCGTGATGAGGACCTCAGAAGCATGCCAGCACGAGTATCCGGAGTCCCCAGGCTACAACAGACCGTGATGAGGACCTCAGAAGCATGCCGAGCACGAGTATCCGAGTCCCCAGGCTACAACAGACCGTGATAGACCGAGATGCCGATCGCGGCAGACCGTGAGAGACCTCAGACATGCAGCACGAGTATCCAGAGTCCCCGGGCTATCACCCCGAGCATGAGATTAAAATATCAAATCAACACATAGAAAAATATTGCGAGACAATGAGGTCAAGTTTCACATCACGCCATACGCAGCACAGTGCGAAACTAATGTTGAGATCTTGGGCGAGAGTGAAATATGGTGTTTGTCTTACGCCAAAACGTTTGTGAATAAGGTTCGAAGTCTGAAGGCTTTCAAAAGCAAGCATTTCTTCAGACGATCTTCGCGCCTGGCAGCTGGCAGAAACTTCAGTCCATAGCTGTTTACCCGGAAGAGATATACGAGGCGGCCATGAAAGACGGAACCAAATGTGTCGCTCTGGATAGTTTGATACGTTTACAGAATTTTGACGTGAACGCTCAATATGAGACGAATACAAAACTGCACACCACAATAAACAATGTGTTCACCCACAAAAACGGGCCCATACCACTGCAGCTGGCCACGTAATTTTGCCGTTTGGGTGGGGGCGTAAAGGTTATTCTAATGCCACCTTCTGGTCTATTTCCAAGCCCCCTGGCTTACTGATGCCTCCTCTACATCACATCAACCTTATAGCTTTTCCGTCACCATGCGGCCTGGTCTGCACCAGGGCTTGCCATATCCGTCTGCTGGCTGGGTGTAACAATAAACTCCAGCAACACAGTACCTTGCATCATCCCTAGGGTCTCATGTATCCTCCACTGTATGCAGAGCGTTTAAACCATGGGGTATCAGCAACGACAGAGCGCAAGCTCATTCCAGAGCAAGATCTTCCATGTCAGCTTGGGAGAGGAGGCTCAATTCCCGCCCGCCCCCTCCCCCACCCCATTCTGAGGGGATAGTGAGTCAAAATCGAGTGAAGCCCGTACATTTTGCGGGACTATTACCTACTCGGCCTCCGCCAACTTATTTCGCGAGACAGCGCCTCTACGTTTGGTGGAAGTGGCAATGTACAAAACTCCTACAGGGCATAATACGCAAGAGCCGATAGCATACGCGCTCAAACGCTGTGAAACCTATAATTTCCGGACGCTTGCTCAGTCCATTCCACATCCGCCTTCACCCCAGGAGGAGCCCTCCCCACATCCGCACTCCCCCACGGCTAATCGGAGCAGTGCTGGCTGCGCGTGGCCGGGTGCGCTGAGCGGCGAAGGCGGGTGTCTGCCGGCTGCCCAGCGCCGACCGGCCGGTCTGACGTAATCAGCGCAGCACCACCCGCCTGCCGTCGACCGGCGGACTCGGCAGACCAACAGCACTGACCGACGGGCTAGCGCCCACACGGCGTCAGTCCGCTGGCAAGCTGACGGGGCCGTGCGCCTCGCCGGGTCAGCTTCGCCATCCTGACGGCGGCGCGCTCCCGCGTCTCACGAGCTCACGGAGCTCGGAATAGACCGGTGACGTGGCGCGGTCAGGCGGCACGATCGGCACCACGTGGCTCGGGTACCATTGGCGGCGGGCGCCGGCAGCCGGCGGCGCGCTGCGCGGGAGCCGACGCGGTCCGGTCCGCTGGTTAGGGCGCAGCGTCACCCCGCAGGCCGGCGCTCCAGCGTCCGCACGTCAAGCGGCCGGCCGCTGCGCCGCCTGACGCCGCGTGACGCGACCTTACGTCAGCCGGCGCGCCGGGGCCGACCCGGGCGGCAGCACGCTCCGGCCGCGTGCTCAGCGGTCCCGTCCAGCCCGGAGCTCCTCGCCGAAGCCGCGTCCCGCCCCGCTTCAGAGGACGTCCGAACAAATCCGCCGCAGCGGCCGGCTAAGCTGGCCGGCCACTCCCTGCACCTGCTCAGGGCCGGGGAACGGGTCCTTAACGTGCGAGGTACCGGCCTGAGCAGCATTGTTCGCGGTCCGTAAGTGCCTGAGGTAGAACGCGGAGCACGGCGTATGCCCCCCAGACGCATTCAGACAGCAAAAACAACGCTGCGTGGATGCGCATCTTACTTCATCTAAACAGCCGTTGAGCCGACAGCTTGTCAAAGACGGCCCAATATTCAGAGCGTGAGTTGAGCTTTGCAACCCTTTCTCGATGCCCTCCTCGTTTATTTCAGACCCTCTTATGGAACCCAACCACCAGAAAACCAATGAATATAATGACAAATAACCAATGACTACCAAATGGAATCCCGTCCCCCACACATTCCCTGAAGCTCCATTCCTGATTCAACGCTTGCCTCCCACCTCACATGAATCTAGGGATGTATATGTACGCAGATCACTCACCTCACATGCACCCAGGGGATGCATGTGCATGCATGATGAGGGAGGGGGCGTTCGCGGCCGATCTGTAGCCCTGCCGCCGACGCTCGGTGCCGATCTCTCCCCTCCGACCCCCCCCCTCCCCACCAGCTGCAGAGATGGCCTACATTCGGCCCGCGACAAGCGTCTTTATGGCATCGTTCGACGGCGTAGTAGCGGCGCAAGATAGCTCCAGCAAGCGATACGCCGCCTGCCAAGGACCAGCGGGCGTTTTGTGGGCCAGCTCAGCCCAGACGCCCCAATGGCAGCCATCGTCCTTGGGCCCGCCACGGCCGTTTTTGCTCTGCGGTCGTCAGCGCGCCTTGACTTGACGGTACTGTTGCGCCCCTGAAGTCCTCCGCGCCTGTTCGCCGCGCGGCCACGACAAAGAGCTGCGCACTGTGCGCCACAAGAAGCACGGCTGGGCATGCCTTCCGCGAACAGAAGGCGAAAAAGATGGCCAGGCCAGGCCGTCCCCCGGTCGCACAGGAGCGCCGGGAGCTGGACGTGCGCCGCAGACAGGCTACTGGGCGCGGCCACACTCCCCGACCGTCTTCGCCGCGCGGGGACCGACGTGACGCCCCCCCCCCCCCCCCCGCCGCCGGCTGACGCGGCCTGCTGCTCCCGCGCGCCACCCTGTCCGCCTCCTCCTGCACGTTCCTGCCACGTGACCTTCGGCACACACGGACGGGTTCCACGGACGGGCGAGCCTGGCGCAGCGGTCCAACTCCAAACATCCGGCTGGGTGCCCTCGAGGTGACCGCGCCAGATCAGACGCCGCGAGAGGCGCCGCCCCTGGATACCCCTCAGCGGGCCGGATCGGTGCCTGTGCGGCCCATGTGCTGCGTCAGACAAGACACCATCTGATCACCAGCTGGAGTAAGACGGGGTCGTTTCAGGGCGGACTCTAACCCATGATAATGACAGTGACATAGTTCGATTGTCTATAACGACGCGTCGTCATTCCTGACCGTTCCAGTTCCAGTGGCAACCGTAAGCGTGCCAACTGATCGACCAAAGCCAGCAATATAATAGCACCCTGGCGCAACCAGAAACGACGCACGTCAAACACCAGCTGTCGTGTCTACGACATGAAGTTGGACGCCATCGCGTCGCGTCGCGAAAATAAGCGTCATCTTATTTTCAACTTTCTCACTGGACAATTGGAAATCGCTACATCGCAAGTGCATGCGACCCGTGCCGTATTTACTTGAGAATCTCATGTCCAGGCCCGAGTACCATCACAACAAGCATCAAGAATCTCCTTTAAAGGTTTACATTTTCTCAATACAAATTTTGACCAGTCAATGCCTCAAATCCATAGAGATGCAAATTAGGTCCGGGCAACCACCCCGCCTCAGATTTCATCAGCTTTGAGCGAGCATATGCGCAGTGGGGTCACTTCAGACGAGCTTACGGCTACCAGATCCGAATGACGTCAGAAGTGCGCCAACACATGCGCGCGCATCTGCGATCGGACTGGCGTTCTCGGGCGCACCGACTGATGCGCTCAGCTTTCGCGATGAATGTACGATCGTGTGCGTTAGGCACAATCCATATATAAAGTGACACGTGTTTTGGAGAAGGTGCACGCGGCGTGCAACCAATATACACAAGTGGTTCTTAAAAAACTACACATGTATACCACATTGCTCCTACCTTGAATACAGCATGCCTCAAGCGTGAATTGTCTTGTTCATGCTTGCAGCAACTGGGAGTTACTTGAGCCTTCCCCTAATGGAAGATAATTTCCCACGTTTGCTGTTTGTTTTCCAATGCAATCGCCAATCCCTTGCTATCGACAAAGGCATGCGGTTACTATTGATACCAATTTCAAACGTTCACTTCCACCCGGTTCTCCAACGCTATCCTGCATAGGCAGAGTTCTTCCTTACCCGCTGCTTTGAAGGGAAGCATGTTGTTCGCTCTGCTATCGTTCGCCATGCACATTAAGCCTCGGCTAGGTTGCAGTACCAGATGCTCATAGTCATCATCTTAATGGAGGGCATTCCCGGCGAAGAGCCCAACAAAGCGGCCCCGCCTGGCAGCCGTGTCAGGACAGAGTGTCGCCGCTCCTTTTGCGCCTCCTACGTCCTGGGGTCTTCAGCAGCCTTCACCAACCGCACCACACAAACAAACCCGCCCGAGCTCCTCAAGGCCGGGAGGATCGTGTGGCCCGGCGGGTAGCGTCTGGGCCGAGGGAGGATGTGTTGCGACATTTGGCAGCGTGCGGCGCGGATCAATCCCCGCACACCGGCGCCGCTCTCACTGCCAGGGACGTTACGAAACGGCTCGCTTCGCTGCCAGTTGCTAACGTGCACCGGGCCTGGCCGCCGGCCAATCGGGGGCTGGCTTCCGCTGCGCGGCGCTGCAGCAGATAGCATCGGGCGTCGCGCCTCAAGTGTGTCCGCGGAGCCCTGCTGTGGCGGCCCGGCTCGCGGCCACGGGCGGCGGCGGGTCCGGCATGGGACGCCGCAAAACGCGACCTCTCGTGTGAACATACGCATTGGCAGCACCCGGGCAGGTAACCGCCGAAAAATACATTACATTACGATGTCTGTACCGGCCTGGCTTCGTGGTAATGCTTCGACGTGGTGGGGCGACATTCCACCACGCCCTAATGTCACGAAGCCGACGCTTGATCCCGTGGGGCAGACAAGTTTACTGCCACGCTACGTGAATAAACAATGGGCATGGGATCCAACAAAGGTTTAAGCCAAATGCACGGGAGTTAAGCCGGTTTGTTCTATGCTGTCCAGTATAAATTTTACCGACAGACCTTGCAGTGTACCGGACAACTGCCTACCCAGACAAATAATGAAGCATAGTAATTTTGTAACAGCATAACAAGGCAAATCTGCGACAGAAATTACCTCCAGCCAGAGGACAGAAAACATCGGCCCCAAACACATACGCACATACGAAATAAATTAGCTCCATATCAATGCTTGGAGAATGAAGAAACGAGAGCGTGAGGGACAGCGTTGCTGGAGGCGAATTCTGACTCCCTACCGACGCAAGGAGCCGATCACGGCCATACAGGCACCGCTGCAGTGTCCGCCCGGCCGGCCGTGGCCAGCTGAGCAGGACAGATCAGCAGCCCCACGCGGACCGCGCAGGGAGTAGAGACAGCAGCGACATATCCATCTGCCAGTCATCCATTAAAGGCTAAAGCGACGGCATTAAACCGTTCTGAACAGTAGAAACGCTATCCTTATGTGGAGGCTGAGTGTTTACGCCGTCATAAAATAGTGCAAGCTTGAGAGGACGTAAATCTGAAATCACGAAACGTGGTCCGAGATTGGGCAGTTTGCTAAATAAACGTGCAGCATCTGGCATTTCGAGCCGGTCATCGGACTTCACTAATTCAGACCCATGAGAGTTAAAGTTCATGCTGTTCGCTCATAATCAGGCCAAATGTAAAGTCCATTGGCTTGATCTGATGCCATGACGTTGTCATTGAATTTCAAAATAAACAGCTTGGTCGTTCCTGGTTCCGTTACCCGCCGACAGGTGGCATGACAGGCACCAGGGCCAGCTCCAGCTTTCTCCCCTGGATGGCCGGGATGGAAGGGGACGGCGCAATTCTGCATGGTCAGGTCCCGCCAGCACTCGACTCTGTGTCAAGGATTAACCTTACGCCGCATACTAGCTCCATGGCAGTCTAGCTTAACGGGTCTTGTACATTGCAACATATTCATATCGTCTGCTGAGAATCCGTCCCCTAACATAACTGCCGTTTCCGAGATGGCCTTTTGGCCGCACATCATCTTTGCTTGCATATCATTGCAAAAGCAGGCGGGAAAACGAGGTACCAAAAATGTCACCTGCTGAATCGTGCGAGTAACACAACACTAAATTTCCGCCTCGCGGGGCGGGGCTGCATTCGTGCGCAATACCATCAACCGCAACGCCGGCTGCTTTCCACCACGGTAGCTTACGCCCTACCGATATCATGGCTTGAACAACAAAACAGCGTAATAGCAACCCTACCTTTTATACCTCATCATCTAAAATTCAAATTTACGAAAGTTCGCTGGGTCGCTGCGACACTGTTCAGAAGCACTACATGTACGCTTGACGGCAGATCTATCTTCAACACCATCTCGTGATCAGAGAAAACACTAGTAACTGCCGTTGTGGCCACCAGGCTGCAGCAGCAGCTCTCTCCGCGAACAGTACCAATGCTTGCGCCGCCTGGGACAGCGACGACGGCGCCACCTAGGATCGCGGCAACGACGACGCCACCTAGGTCATGGCGATGACAGCGCCACCTGAGACCATGGTGACGACGGCACCACCTAGCCCTCCGCCCCACCTCTTGCTCCCTGCATTCATGGTGCTTCCCGAGGGTGTCGTCGCCAATCGATATAAGCCAGTGCTGCCACGTCTGGCGCAGCGCAGCGGCCCATCTGGTCAGGTGGCATGCCATATGAGCGTCGCGCCACCCAGGCCGCGTTCCTGGCATGGTCATCAGCCCGTCACGGCGGCACAGGCGGCGACCCTCGCCATCTGCAGCTTACTTGTTCATGGCAAATGGGTAAACAGGGTACCACAACCATCGTCATTGATGACTCCAGTACGGACGACAACATGCTGGCATGTACGTGTATTTCATGTGCTCTTGTCCCCGGGGCGCCTCTTTACAGCGGCGTCGGCCAAAAATTTGCACGAAAGAAGCACGTGTGCATTAAGTACCTGCGCCATAGCTCACACAGCTCGTCAGCAGATGTACATGAAGTAAGAAGTTTGCATGCTGAAATCTGTCATCAAATAGGGCACGGTTTTGCGTACTTATGTAAAATATTCGTATTGACAAAAGTTCGTCGGGACAAAAGGTCGCAAGCATTAAGTACATATGTAATTGTTTGTTAGCGTTGTAAGTAAACAACTGTTTGGTCACAATACGGTTTTTTGCAGTCCGTACACAAATGTTCGTAAGCACGGACCAGATACAAAGTTTGCAAGCGTAATCGCTTTACGGGAGTTCTTATGGAAAGTGTTCCAGGACACATCAACCATCCCGTTACCACATTATGCGCCGCCAGCTCGCTCATTTCGCGGAGATTAGGGGTGTATTCCCAGTGCACCAAGAACGTTCTGAATGTTTTCCAGCCGGGTTCGCAGCGCGACGCGCTTTCTGTTTACATCGTTTCGAGACACCTTCGCCTTATTCGTAACTGTCGTGGCAGTAACTGCACATACAAACACAAAATATTTTCGTTTGCAGGCACTCTGAATGCTTCTTACAATGGAAACTGCAAACTGCGCTATTTGTAACCTGTTAAAAATTTCTATCAACCGTGGTCGGTGCTGCGCACGCAAAATGACATCATAATGAATCTGCTGCGCCATTTCTGTTGCAAACCGATCGAGGCGCAGAAAAAGATAATGCGCGTCTCTGTGACGTCACGCACCATCTTTGTCGTCCGGTTCACCGCGAACACCCAACGGCGCAGAATTTATGGGGTATCACGTCAAGAGAGATGAAATGTCGACGACATATATTCTTCGTCGTCCTTGTCGCTGTCAATACACCCTTGGTCTCCGCGAGATGATCTGGGGCGGAGGATGCCACCGCGCATTCTGCGCTCCAGGTCATCCCGCGAAGACCAAGGGAAAGCAGCCGCACGTTGTTCTGCCCAAGGTGCAAAATTTTGCTGTACAGTTCTCGCTCAAGGTGCAAAATTCTGCTGCACATCTTTTTAGCTCTATTCGGAGGGCAGTTTTAAAGTTGGAGCATTGGGCAATACTGGGTGGGTGCGAAGAAATTTCTAATCAAAGCGGATACAGCGGTGTATTGTTTCTCTCTGGACTCCGGGCTCCTGTATAGAAACAACTGTGCACCGGACGTGACTGCTGCTCTGCTTAACTTTATCTCTAAACGAACATTTGCGCACGAACGTTGCATACTTGTATCATATATCGCATACAAGCTTTTGCACCAGTAATTTTGTCACACCAACTCTTATCACTGACGAACATTTGCGTACGATCTTTTTCCATGCAATATTTTGTGCGCGGGACAATTCTTGTTACGAACTTCTTCCTGACGAAGATTTCATCACGCGAACTTTATCTTATACGTATTTCTTCATTTCAATATTTTGACCAACGCAGCTGATATGCAACGCACTACCCTGACGAACTTCTGACACATTTTTCTTAAGTACTTTGTCTGAGATCCGTCGGTAACTCACCAAAGCCGCTAAGGCCTCTTAAAGTTCATCCCTTCCCGGCTGATCAGCTACACGCACATTAAACGGATGCCCCCGAAAAAGCTTTTCATTATCATTTTTTCCTAAAATGCACATGTAGCAAACATTCGCCTGAAAGCGCAGATATCGCAATTTCGGCCCTTTTGACCCGATGACCCGGAGTAACTGCACGGTCTTGAGTATTGCTGAGATCGTACCAGAATGCATTGCCCTAATCTTATGAACCAAATGGCATGACCTCCCAAAGGACGCAGCATGAAGCAAAGACTTTGCAAAACTTATACAGCGTTAAGAGCGAACGGTCAGCAAAAAGGCTGATACCATATGGCTCATGGCATTAAGAACATAGCTTGGAGTGCGACCAGTCTCTTCAAATAATGCGCCCCACGTACCCAAAAGGTTTAGTTGTACACCCATCGACATGTTTGGCGAGTGGTAACCTACAGGGTACTGCGCCAATCAGAGTTTGCTTGGTATTTTGCAAAACCAGATGGGAAACATGCAGGTTAAGCCCACACCTGTGAACCTGTCGTAAACCGCGGCAAAGGAACACGCTATGCATTGGTTGTCCCATTACATTTGACAATCAACCGTCACATCCATCATCAGTAACCGCAGCCTTTCCCACAACTTCGAGGGGTTGAAACGCGCTGAAGCCCGTCGGATAAGTCTGCATCAACTTGCCGTAGAAGTACTCCGACAACAGGTGCGTGGACACCACCTGGTGCTGTAGCCAAGAAAGTCTGCTACAACGATACGAATCCGAATACGAAACGAGTGCGAAAGCCTAATGCAACGTTACGAACCTCTCGCATCGTCAAATAAATACCGGCCACCGGGCGTGATGTAAAAATTACGACCAGCGGCCCCAATAATGTTGCTAGGCCACCAACTGCCCCAACAATGTTACTAAACTAATACCAAGTGTTTGTAGCCGCGTCGGGCCTCGCAAGAAAAAAAACATCCAACTCCACAAGCAAGCAAGCAGGCAGGCAGTCTGCGGAGGATGCCTTTCATTCGTAGCTGGCGAACCACTCAGTCTACACCCAGAGAGAGACTCCTGACGCACACTGACACACGCCCAAGCACACCCACGCACACCCCCACAGCCACAACCACACCCACACCCCAACACACCCCCCCCCACGCCCACACCTACATCCACACGCCCACACCCACACCCACACCCACAACCACCCACACACCCACACACGCCCGCACCCACACCCACACCTGGCCTCGTAGCTAACACGCAGTGGAACCACGCCACCGCGACGAACAATCGTCAACGACTTCAGAGAACCCTTCGCCGCGTGCCATCGGCACATTCGAGTCCAAGAACCAGCGTCCAAGCTCCTTCACTCGACGTCATCACCCCTTCGTACCAGTCGTAAAGACAGCAGCAATGGCGGTCACCAGGTAGGCCATCGAAAGAAAGTAACGGTCAGTACAGAGGGATGCCATTTCAGACAAGCCTTTGTCATTCATTCTCGGCCAGAATTAAAACCTCCTTTACTCCGTGCCACCTGGGCTCAACTCCCATGTGCCGTCCAGTTGGCGAGGGCGACTGGACGACACATGATCAGTTCAGGAATTCAGACTCTGAAGTTTCCTAACGAGCTGAAAGCTGACAAATGCATCCGGCCCCAATTCCAGTACCCTGGCTAAATGCCACTTTCGACCTGACCCCCCAGTCCACTCCGTCTGTTCTGATCACCATATAAGATCAGAATATAGCTGAGCAGTCAGCTATATTCAACATCTGACCTGACTATTCAGTCCGCTCCGTCTGTTCGAGCTGACCACAGAATCAGCCATATCCCATGCCTGACCTGACCCTCCAGTCAGCTCAGTCTCATGTCTGTCCTGACCCTCCACTCAGCTCCGTCCCGTATCTGACCTCCCCTCGCCAGCACGTTGCCGGCGGGCTGGTCGGCGCGGTACTCACCCATGACCGGGAACGGCTTGGCCTTGGTCAGGATGGTGGAGCGGGAGAGCGCCTCGCTCGGCGGCTCGCCGGCGATGCGGCCGTGGCGGCTGTGGCCGCTGGTGATGCTGCCGTTCGTGACGCTGTCGCCGCTGCCACCGCCGCCGCAGCCGCCCCCGAAGCCGGCAATGCCGCCATTCGGACAGTCCATAGAATGCGCCACGCAGGCGGGACACAGACTACCCTGGAAGAGGACGACGAACCGGGTCAGCAGATACGCCGGTGGGACACAGACTACCCTGGAAGAGGACGACGGGTTGGGTCAGCAGACCTGGCAGCCGAGGTGTTAACAGAGCCTGTACCGACCACACGCAGAGAGAGAAGCGCCTTGATCCCGATGGCTGGTTGCAACGAGATCACGTGACCCAAGCATTATTGATGTGGGAATCATAATTCAACAACAGCATCTCCAGAGTATATGGACAATTCGAGCAAAAACGTAGTTGTTTTGTGATTTAGAGAATTGGTGACAGGGACTGACTTTAATGTCTTTTCAGGCTAGGCAAAGCTTCACTTTTAGCCAAACAGATTCACTCACATTGTTGCGAACCACTAGCGTGTGACAGGAATATCCGGGATCGCGTTTTGAAGAAGCTTATGTATCGGCACAGTGTTGATACCTTTAGGTATTTGCCGATGCGCGAATGCTTCCATGTTGTGACTGGACGGATCATAATGTGCGAAGGCTGTATGAATATGCATTACTGCCAGTGCCATGCTGCACATGTACATTGAAATAGACTGCGCTCACTGAAAACGTTTTGATTCGAATATGAGCACAGCTGCGGTACACTCAAGGGATTAATTTTTGCCGGGTTTTCTCCTCACGTTATTAAGGTTCTGCAAAGCTTCGGCCTTAGCTATGCTGGCCCTACGGACTATGGTTAAGCAGTAGCAATACTTTACACGCTTGTTTTGGCAAAGCGATGTTTTGGGTCATAACGTAGCCGCCAGAGGCAAAGCGTAAAAGCGATGACACTGCAGCTGTTTGGAACACGTTACACTCACAAAACTGACAATTGGCCCCAGAATTTTCTACCCGTTCCATGCCAAATCAAGCCAAACATGGGTAGGCCCAATCTCTTCACAGGTTTGTTAATTTCTTTTTGTCCCTCTGATTCGTAGCGGGAACCACGGATTTCCATGGGCAAACGGGTTTTGTGTCGTTAAGCCGCCGACGATTAACGTGCCGGGCCAGTGCGGCCTTTTTACCTTTGTTCAATGTCACAAAGTAAGTACTTCATATGGACCCCATTGAAAAAATGACACGCTAGCCCATTAAGACGTGCCGCGCTTAATCCACCAAATTATGCGCCGTTGCTTCATTAGTTGTTCCCGGACATAAACGTCCAACCAACATGCATACTTGGTGGCAGATATCAAAATTAATTGGCAGCGGCCGAGCCGCTCACGCACAAGTTTTCCCTTCCGCATGCTGTGTAGAGGCTGTAATGACAAGCAATGCCAACTGCCCCTCCCACACTTAGCGCGCCTGTGATAAGAGCCAACAACGTGGAAAAACCTAACGTAATTTGCGGAACAACAACAGACCAAGATGTTGTAGCATCTGTTGTGGTACCGCCATCGACACTCAGCTTAGCCAAACACTCAACATACTGGAAAGCCTCTACAGGCGATTTGCTCTGAACGACCCCACCGGCCACATCGCCTGGTCGCTGTAGTCCAGGACCGGGAATACCCCGAAAAACATCGTCCATCCGACATCCCGTCAGCCGGTATCTCCCAGCATCTGACAGCGGCCGCCTTGACGTCACGCGTTCCTCTCGACCGATGATGTCTGGTGTTTTGGGGCGCATCGACTGCGAGGGCATGTGATGCCAGCTGGTGAAGTCGGCTCCAACATACTCGGTGAGCACCACTGGCCACCTACTCAGTCATTTACCACCGAATAGGCCTACGCTGTCGGACGGCTAGCAATCAAACGGACGCGGGCGTGCGCTACACCTGCCGCCCGGCCGCCCTGGCCTCCGATCGACCGGTCCGGTGCAGCCCCGCCTCGCCGCCGCGCTCGTCCTCGACACGGCCCACCGGCAGCTCAGCGCCGCGGAGCAAACACGGCTGACCAGCCCCGCGACGCCGGCTGTCGCGCCCGCGCCCGCCCGGAGCCGGAGCCGGAGCCGGAGCCGGGCGGCGAGGGCGGGGCGGGGCGGGGGCCGGCGGGCGGACCGGCGATCGATGGTCTGGTGACTGTGACGCGCCGCCGGGGCGATCTCCGACAGCCGGCCGGGCGCCGCCGTTGACGTCAACAGGCCGAGCCGGAGCCGGACGTGTCGCCACGCCGGAGACGTGTCAGCCACTCGCTGGGACACGGCAGCTGGTTCCAAACATCCCAGTGACGCGGTCGGATGTGCTTGACTAAGGCCGGGCTCCATGTGGCCAATCTGCGTCATCTCGGGAAGTAAACAGTCAAGTATCAACACGGAG
This sequence comes from Pollicipes pollicipes, assembly GCF_011947565.3. Classification (NCBI taxonomy): domain Eukaryota; kingdom Metazoa; phylum Arthropoda; class Thecostraca; order Pollicipedomorpha; family Pollicipedidae; genus Pollicipes; species Pollicipes pollicipes. The sequence goes on from NW_023596461.1 coordinate 9,112,375, forward strand.
CACGGCGACCAGCTATCCCTCTGCGGCGTGATGTTTTGGCTGTGTGACGAAGGGGGTTGACCGCATTCATGCACCGCGTTCATTTTCTAATCCCGGCATAAAAGCCCTAATTCCACCGTTTTCTTTGTAGGGTTAGTTGGTGAGGGTGGGGATTTCCAAGTTTTTACTCAAAAACGCCCTCCTCCACAAAATGCACCGTAGCAGGATTTGTTTGCTGCGATGGTCACAAACGCCCAGCATATCGGAGAGCAAAAGTTGTCTTCACGCCCGCAGCGCAAATCTTCCGCTTTGACAGATGGATCGAGAGCTCCCGCTAGGTGGAGCAGGTCTCGTTCCGTCGCGCTCTCGTTCTGTTCACCCGCCGGACCAGCGCGTGCTCGGACGAGTGGGCCAGCTCCTCCCGCAAACACACACCCAATGGGACGGGCCTTGCTGTGACGTCATTCCGCCCATCACCAAAACCTCCACCCAGAAAAACACAGCCGATTGACACTTTCGAGAAGCTCACAAGGCTTTTGTGGTTAATCCTTCATGGGAGGATTTATATTCATCCAAGATACCACAGCACGATGTGAATTTAAGGCTCCCATCCCTTCCAATGCTTCAATCCCTTGTACACGAAATCTTGGCTAAGCAGGGCTAGATAGACAGATCCCAAGATGGAGGAGGCTGGTTATTTGGTTACTTCGATTAGTAATTTAACCCTTTCGAAATAACCCTTTCAACAGCTATGACCGTTTCGAGACTCTGATATAAACGACAATGGATAACGGTGGGGGGCAGGACTACGTTAGTCGTACTTGGGCACCCGACCGTCGGGACAAGTCCGCGCGCGGACCGCGTCTGCGGGGTATGTGCCTGGCGTCGGGACGGGGGGCACTTCGGCCCACTCGCGGCCTGGTTCCTGCGTCCCGCCCCTGACAAAACAAGGCGGCCGCGGGGATGCAGGATGAAGCGAGAAAAGCGGATACATAGACGGATGATGGAGGAGTCACATCTGCCATTTGTATTGCATGGGATAACAGCTAATCTTTAATAAAGTACCTACAGTCGACAAATACCTACATGCATATCAGGGTCGGGCCTCTAGAACTGGAGAAGCAAGCGTGATTGATCACACTGGTGTTGGCTCATGATTAGCCAACATATATTAAACAATAAAAAACAACAATACTTAAACGACCAGTTCCGCGCGCACAACTATGTCTTCTTCCTAACCTCAGCCACATAATTCAAAAGGTGACCGGAGAGGAGCAACGAACTTCACACCCACGGGGCCCAAGAATGTGCCGCGTCACTTCGAGGACCAGGCCGGCCTGACGGGGCCGGGTGAGTCCGCCCGCACCATTTTATCCAGCTGCCAGTGAGACAACCCGCTTCTTTTGGCGATATCGATCGTTACATGTGGTGGATATGATTGGTCGGCACTTCCCGACAACAGCGCAATCGATCGGTGCCTGCTGACCACCGCGTGATCGACTGGGGCCTCCTGACCACGGAAATGACAGGGTGGGGCAGGAAGTCTGGCAGGAAATGGCCCGACTTCCTCATGAAGCGGTGTGGTGTAACTGTCCGTGACCGCACGCGCCAGGAACATCTCAGATCGGTGGAATCATCAGCACCCCACGAAAACACAGGCGAAATCGACACCGAAAACGCTTGTTGAACACAGCGCAGGGAGTAACACACATCGATTATCTCGTAGATCATCAGACCGATGACGATTTCGTACACCACACACCACATTCCCAAGCATCTGTTTAACGTGGAAGTGCCATATTGGTGCTAGGTAAGCAAGCAAGTGGCTGATATATACCGACCAATCACAAAAATGTACCGGTCAGGATCTGTCAACTACAGAAGTGATAGGCAGCCGGCGACCACACACCAGTCAGTGTCCAGTGACCACGGAAGTGACCATCTCACTCAAGCGGGTACCCGGTGACTAAGGAAGTGACCATGTCACGCCGACCAGGACCCAGTGACCACGGAAGTGACCATCACCCATCGACCAGTACTTAGGGTCCACAGACGAGACCATCTCACACCGACCAGTACCCAGTGACCACGGAAGTACCATCTCCCGCCGACCAGTACCCCCGTGACCACGGAAGTGACCATCTCACACAGACTAGCTCACCATTCCTTTCCAGGATGTTCACAGCAACTCATATGGAGAGCTGCAAGATGTCAGCAGCAGCCAAACCTGGGATGATGCTGCATTTGATAATAACGACCTCAGCACCCAACGACCGCGGAAGTTCGGCGCCTGCTGACCACGGCACTCATCCTCAGTTCCCGTTGACCAAGGACGTGGCTGGTCAGCACTGGCAGGCGGTCACAGCGGGCCCTCCATCCGGCCTCATTTGGAATGCATCACGCTGCGGCGGCGGTAATGGTGTTGCCGGTCCCCGCCACCGCGCCCCGCCCCGCCCGCGTGGCGTCGCGAGCGGCATCCTGGGGAGCCGACGCCGCCGGAGCAGGGCCGGTCCAGGCTGGTCCAGGTAGGAGAGGGCCGGCCCGGGCCGAGCACGGCAGGTCCAGGCCGAAGAAGGACAGGTCCAGGCCGGGTAGGGTCGGTCCAGGCCGGGCAGGGCCGGCCCAGGCCGGAGCCGGGCCGGTCGGACGTCCGCTCTCCCCTGACGACAGCCCGCCGGTCGTCCGCCGCCGGCCGTTTTTGTACCGACCCTCGAATCGGCCAGACGCCGATCGGCGGCTTAGCGTCATCACAAATAAACACGGCCAGGCAGCCGACACAATCCTGGTCGCGCCTCCCTCTCCAGCAGTTACATCACCGCATGGGCGACGAGGCGGCCGCGCTTGCTGGGAGCCAGCCGTCACGCGCAGCCGCACCTCTCATCTGTCGGCGCCCGCCTCCCACCCGCACTGTCCGGCGGCCACCGAACGCGGCGGCGAGGCCGGCACTGTGCCAGCGGCGCCGCTGGCCGGTACACGTGCACCGTATGCCCAGGGCTCGGGCGCGGTCTGGACCACTTGTGCCCCAGGGCGTGAGTAATGACCCGGCACCGGCGCGAGAGCGGGGCGTCCGGTCAGACGAGGGTCGCAGCCCTCTCGTGCCGCCTGCCAAGACGAGCCGGGCCCAGACCGCAGCGGCTGCCCAAGTCGAGCTCGACCGCAGAGGGGCCGAACCGGACCGGGCCGGCGCGGCCGTGACCTTGGTTGCGTGTCATGGAGCGTGGCCAGCTGGCAGGTGGGCCATGCGCCGCCGGTCGCCGCGGAAGGGTCCAAAACACGGCCCCGCGGCGGAGCGCGGCACGGGGCGCCAAGCCGCCCCGCTAGCCCTGGGTGACGCCCTGCACCGGCGCCAGCAGCCTGCCGTCTCCCAGACCACACCCTGCCCGACGGGCCGGCCTGGCCGTTAGGAGAGCGGCCCGCTGCCCGGAGCTCGGTCTGTAATGTGTCTGGGGCCGTCGGGCGTCGGGCGGCGGGCCGGCGGGGCGGTGGACGGCGGCCGCCGGCGGCGATCACGCCACCTCTGCACACGGCGCGCCGGCCGCCCGGCCCGGCCGTGCGCCGACCGGCGGACGGGCTTAGTCAGAACCCGCCGGCCCGGAGATCCGTCTCAGCCGCGAGCGTCGGGACGGCCCGCGCTGCTGCAGGCCGCGGGAGACAACGGGGAACGTAACGGGCAGCAGACACTTGAAGGAATGCCTTAATCAGAGCCGAGAATTGGCGACATTTTGGAAGCCGAATCGTAGGGCAGGTGGATTCGGATTAGAATATAATGGAATGGACTCGAATACTTACATCAAAATATCGAGCACAAAGCAGTGGAGGACCCAGTCCGATGCCCAACCCCCCTACACGTGTTGTTTGTAGCTTACATGAAGGCAAGGTGAATCCAGATGGTACCTTATGCATGAAATATATTACAACGCCTTTCAGGACTCGGTGTAGCTCTGAGGATTTGTTGACACTCGAAAATGAGCGGGATTCGGGCCATTCAGACCGTCTGAGTCCGAATTTTCAGTCGTAATCCACCTGCCGCGGCGCCGGCCACCCGTCGCGAGAGGAGGGTGGCTCCGGGCCAGCTGTGTGTCCCGACAGCGGACTCGCATGGCCGCCGGACGCCTCCGTGCCGTTCGCTCTTACCTTCCCGGGAACGGTGACAGGCGCAGACCGGTTCTGCTTAACGACGGGCATCATGCCCAGCGTGCGGCTCCTCACTGCACCACACTGCGTCTCTCCGGTCGCCGCGTCCCTCGCTCGCCGCCTCCCCCTCCGAGCCAGCGCCGACGAATGCCCCGACCGCCGCCTGCGCGCGCGGCTCCTCCGCACGGCGCGGTCACGTGACAGGCCCCAGCGCCGCCGGCCGGCTCACGCGCAGGTCACGTGGGCCACACCCACCCGGCGCCGGCGCGGCGCGGCGCGGCGCGGCGCCGTGCGTGGGAGCGGAAGGGCACGCAGCTGGGTGACTTCCCCCGCTGTTGGTATGGGACACGGCCGGGGTCGTTCCTCCCGCGAGCGATCGATCACACACTTGATCGCCAGCTGACTGTGCCAGTATGCCGGTCACGCCGCTCCACGGTGGAGTGGCGCAGATGAGAGCCAGCTGACCGTGCCGGTATGCCGGTCACGTCGCTCCACGGCGGAGTGGTGCAGATCAGAGCCAGCTGACTGTGCCGGTATGCCGGTCACGCCGCTCCACGGTGGAGTGGCGCAGATGAGAGCCAGCTGACCGTGCCGGTATGCCGGTCACGCCGCTCCACGGTGGAGTAGTGCAGATGAGAGCCAGTTTACCGTGCCCGTATGCCGGTCACGCCGCTCCACGGTGGAGTGGCGCAGATGAGAGCCAGCTGACTGCGCCGGTATGCCGGTCACGCCGCTCCACGGTGGAGTGGTGCAGATGAGAGCCAGCTGACCGTGCCGGTATGCCGGTCACGCCGCTCCACGGTGGAGTGGCGCAGATGAGAGCCAGCTGACCGTGCCGGTATGCCGGCCACGCCGCTCCACGGTGGAGTGGCGCAGATGATAACCAGCTGACTGTGCCGGTATGCCGGTCACGCCGCTCCACAGTGGAGTGGCACAGATGATAGTCCGCCGGGGTAACGGCCGCGGAAGCGTGCCTGTAGCTGGCCTGGCCATTCAACAAGAAAACAGCCAGAAATGCGGCAATGAGTAGCAATTATTGAATGGGACCATCATTTTTGCAGCTTAAAACATATATAGTTTATCCGGGTACACACTGGTCCAGTGTCAAGTCGGCACCGTTTTCGCAGCGTGCAGCCACCGTGGAAAGTCAATAGTGAGAGCATGCCACTACTTGAATGCACAGGCGAAGCCAAGGGGATGCCCGGGGGGGGGGGGGGGGGGCTGTCCCAACATACTGATTTTTCGCTTTCACCATAGATGTCTGCGCTTCTGCTTGAATGGAAATTGGATGAATTCGTGATGTGATCTTCCACCTGTATGACGATCTCTTCATCTTAAAGTCAACCCCCCCCCCCCCCCCCCACAAACGAGGGTGATGCGATTTGGCACCATCGCTGAAGCACCTCGCACCAATAAAAAAATGTTAAGGCGCATAAAATCTCTACGAAGGACGGAAATCCACACACTGTCCTTCAAAAGTCACCGGCATCCCCTATCTGCTACGTCATTTTCGAAGAATTACAATCACTTTCCATGGTATAGGCGTGGCCTTTGTCGGCAGCGCTTTGTTCCTTTTGTCCAAAATCCTGGCCATCTTTCCTAGAGGATTCTCCACGACCCTGGTGTCCGCGATACAACAGATAACCACTGACGTCCGTGAAGGTCAGCTCGCTCAGCCCGCTCTCGGGCCACCTGAAGCACCTGTGGCGCGCGCTTGCCGGCCCCCTGCGCGTTTTGACAGGTGACAGCTGCTCAAACACGCCAGAGGGTCAACGCCTGCTCAAACACGCCGACGGGCCAACAGCTGATTGTGTGCGTGCAGGCGCGCAGCAACGGTCTAAAAATGCGGGGTTCAATCCCCTGTCCGGGTTAATTCTTTTCGAGCATCATCATAACCTTAAAAGTATCTCATAAATCTATCTCGCATTCCCCAGCAACTAAGACGTGCAATGTTCGCAAGTAGCGTGCAGTACTAACTGATGCAAAAGTCAATGATCATCCACAGGACAATTGCAAACACGCGTCTCGGTCTCCTTCCTCTTACACCTACATTCCCATCAAAATTAACTACGATATTGACCTCGTTAGCGTAAAATGGCCACGACCGCCATTACCATTCATTACACGCTGTCATTCATTGAAGCTCCATTCTGAGCTGCATGTCAGCAGCGTCACGTACACTCGGCAGCAGCGACGGTCCCCGCTAGGCTATAACAATAGTGTCAACGTGAGCCTCTGACGAACGTCGAAACTTTCCGCGCTCCAGCTGGCTGCCGGAGCCGGGCGCCATGGCGACAGGCTCCGTGGAAGGGTACGGGCACGGTGTGAGCGCGTGCTCGCCGCCCATTGGCCGAGGTGAGCGCCCGATGACGGGGCGGCGCACTCACGGCGGCAGCGTCGTGCGGTGATCTCGTTGCGACGGACGAGTAGCGGTTACCGCTCCCTGTCGCCTTGACTTTGACGACTCCGCCGCAGACCGGCGTCATGCGGTCACGACCGTCTCCCGGGCCTTCAGCCGTCGACTGTGACGTGGCCGCGGCCGTGACGTCACGGCCATCGAGCGAGCCGCCCGGTCTGGTGCCGGCGGGCCGCGCTCGGTGCACGTGTACCGTATGCGGCCGCGGTCGGGGAGAGGCTGATCCCAGCCGACGAGGCGGCGCCGACACCAGGGGATGGCGGGGAAAACGACGGGGCGCCCCGCCGCGGCGCGGAGCCGGCCGGTCCCGTCCCCGACAGCCGGGCCGTCGACCGCCGCGGCCGGTCCGCCGGCCCCGTGGCCGCTCGCCGAGCAGAGAGCAGAGCAGACGCAAGGAATGAATGACTCGCTGCCACCAGGGTGAGGGTGGAGACTCTCATCCCCAACCGGCGAGACACCGCTCACCGGGCGGTGATCACCGGTACATGCCGGACTGCCAGTCGGACGGCTGCACCCCCAGAAGTCTACACGCGGGAGGGGACGCGAGACGGATGAGGGAGGCATCGTCGCCCTCGGTCCCGCCATTTCCAGCTGGGCCAGCGCGGTCCGGTTTGCTCTACGAGCTGCGCAGAGCGAGCGGCAGCGCCAGCCGGCGTCGGGCCGGTTACATAACGTTACGACCGAGAGCGGGAGGCGCAGCGGAGGGTAGACGTGGCACGCGTGCGTCACCGTTTTATGGTGCGGGGTGCGGGGTGCGGGCCGGAGCCGGCGCCAGTGCCGTCGGACCGGACCTTCGCTCCCCCGGTTTCGAGTAGCGCCCCGGGCGCCGCGGTCAGCGTCAGGCGACGCCAGCCTCGGCCACCGCAGCGCGGCTCGGGGGGCTGATGCAGCAGGGGCGCAGGCTTGGACAGCAGGCCATCAGCCTTCCTCTCGTTTGCCTACGATATTTGCCCAAACGCCACGCCGACCAATCGCGGTTTCACAGAGTGTGGAGGAAGCGACCGCTTGAACGATCCGTGTACGTAAGACGACTCAATCACGAGTAACAAAAGAAATCAACCGAAGGCAAACTGCCGAGATAAAGCCAAAGACAGAATGCCGCCGAAAACGATCAAAATGGAATAACTACATGAAACATAACATAGGCAATGAGAAGCACAATGGCCGTACTTCAGGCTAGGCATTCCACATCGTACCACGCACGTGGATAACCATTGCGATGCTTGCGATGATCACAGATCTGGGACGCCACAAATCCAGCGGGCAAACTGTTCAACGACTTCAGGTGAAAGTGAAGGACGGCGCACGGTCAGGGTGCGGTGAGAGACCGTTAGACGCGTCACTACAGCCGCCATATTTGTCTCATTCGGCGACGGCATCCCCGGCGGGCGTGTTCGGACTGGAATGGCTGCCCAATGGCTGCAATCCCCGAGGTTAGTTCAGCTGGTTGGCCAGTGCTGGAGCAGCTCTCCTGATCAGCCAGCGCGTGTCCACCTCTACCTCATCAGTCAGCGCGTGTCCACCTCTACCTCATCAGTCAGCGCGTGTCCACCTCTACCTAATCAGTCAGCGTGTGTCCACCTCTACCTCATCAGCCAGCGCGTGGCCACCTATATCTCATCAGTCAGCGCGTGTCCACCTCTACCTCATCAGTCAGCGCGTGGCCACCTATATCCCATCAGTCAGCACGTGTCCACCTCCACCTGAACCAGCGGGCAACTGTTGCAGCGGATAACCGAAAGCCGGCAGATTCAGAAGTCTGGAGACTCCGTCACGTTCACTTCGCAATCTTCCCGTGCGCGACATTTTGCAATGCAAGCCAATGCACTCAACATGTACACCTTGGCACACTGCCCGTTCCCATCCACGTGCTGGAGGTCCGGCAGGGCGGCGCGCGGATTCCATGGTGGCGGCGCCCAAGCGGCGCCCCTGGGGGCTGTGGCCGGATGCGCCGAGGGCACGCTATCGGGACACGCGCCGTGACGTGCGTTACCCGTCGGACTGGTCAGGGCGGGGGCCGATAGCCGGGCTCGCAGCTGGCCCGGCCACCTGTGCGGCCGCCACTGGGGAGGGGCACACAGCCGCCTGCTCCGACAGCCCGGTCCGCCAGCCAGCCAGCCAGACGGTCCGGGACGGTGAGACCGACCACCTGGTGACGCGTCACGACAGATTAGACTTTACTGCTGGTTTGGAAAAATTGAACTCGTTCGTCCTGGCGACGGGATATCGATCACGTTCCGACCTGTCGTTGGCCCAGTCAAGGCCGGGCGAGCATAAACCTGTCACGTAAAGATGAGCTGTGTTAACTGTAAAAGACTGTAAGCTACACGTGAAGCTGACAACTGTGGCCTGTGAGCTGTATCTAGCCCAAGGATCTGCTGGCCGTGCGATCGAATCAAAACCTCCCATACACCAGGGACGTAGAGCATAAGTAAATGGGTTTCGGGAAGGGGAAAGGCGTTCTTTCAAGCGTTCCACAAAATTTGGTGTTCAGACCTCTAGCGATTCTATTCTCACGTGTATGCGCCGAGGACGAAAGGTCTCACCTTGCAACGTGTTTTTATCGAGCTTGTGAAATTTTTGGTCTCAACGTAATTACCTAATGCCATAAAACGGGTAGCAGTGTGTGACAGAGATCTGTTCGCTCCCATCTCGTCCACATTACAACACATCTTGGTGTCAATCATGCTTTAGACTCCGCTGGCTGCACGCGACGTTGATGACCTGCAAGGTGGCTAGGTCGAGCGAGGCAGGCAGAGCTATGGTAGCGGCACGGCACTGGGAAACGCGCAACTTCAGTTGGCCAACAGCATTACTCAGCGTGATCTGATAATTGGTCTAGTGGAACCAAGTCCGAAGCATGGCGATGATCCGTCAACAAACAGAAACGCGAGCATGTGAGAACTTCAGGCGAGTCATCATGAGCATCGAAGGAATTCTGGAACCCAACCCTCATGCCAACGCATCGTCAGAACTTGCAAACCTTCCACACGCCAAAGCACACCAGCAGCGGGCCACCGTCTCAGCTCACAACCACGCCACCATTTCTGACGGCGCTCATCGGAACCGAAGTGCGCACGGCGGCCAGCGCACGGCGCGGCCGGGTCAGCCGGCGGAGTGTCGTCCGGCCGGCCGGGAGAGCTGGGCGCTGCTGCGCGGCTCGTGGCCGGCACCGGGGGATGACCAGCGGCCTGCCGCCGGCCCCACGTACAAACAGCGTGATAAGGTCAGGGTCAGCGAATCTGGGCCAGCCGGACGCGCTGGCGGCCGCTCGGCACGCGCCCGGACGGCACCCAGCAGCTCCGCTCCGGCTGCCGGCGGCGGGAGACCGCCGCCAAATGGCGCACGCCTTCCGACTGAAGCGTCATCCGTGCGCGGGCACTCCGGGGTAGCACGAAGCCTGCACACGTTGTCAACGCCCGGGCTTTACTACGAACACGAGGTATGCGGAAAGGTTATCTCTCCAAGTGGAAACCGACATGACGCAGGCACTGATGAAATGCAGTCCAAAAGAAAACGTCATTGTGCCGCAACATTTTTGTTAGCAATGAGCAGTGGAATAAACACGACACTTGTCGTTAGGCTGATGCATCAGTCGCCAATGTGTCTCAGCGTGACGAGGGCACTCTTTTTCACTGAGACGCCCTGAAATGACTGTGCTCTTGACTCGGGGAATAATGAGCTCCACCCTGAAAGCTTGGAACGTTGTCATTAAACGCCATTGCGCAATGCGTACGGCGCCACATCTACCGTGAACCAGCAGGAGTGCTGACAAACTCGGACCTCTCGACGGGCACAGGACTGGGAGGCGAGTACGTGAGTGATGTGAACTGCGTGAGTCATGCGAGTTATGCGAGTTCCGTGGGTATGTGAGAACAGCCCTCATACGAAAACACTGATCAAAGTGAGCTGATGCCTCATCATTGATGACATGTGTACACACGTCTGGATCCATCACATGGATCGACCGCCCATGGAGCCAACACAGAGTATATCGTCAACCTCACCCATCCTTAACAAGTTGTCTGGGAGAACAGCCAAGTTGCCTAACGGCAAATTCGAAGTTCAATAAGATGACACCACGGCCACGCAGACAATAAGGGTAAGTGATCGGGCCTAGCGAAGATATTGCATAATTCCATCATTCTCTAGGCTTACACGAAAATCTCGATTACAAAACATTGCCATATTTGTCAGGAATTTCTGATCATGCTGAAACAATGCGGTAATGGTATGTCTAACAGAAACCTTAGGGGACAAGAATGAATCGTTGGCATTGTCATTGCGTTTGTGCTTTCGTTCTTAGTGTTGCCGTCCAAGACCAATGGCAAAAGTTATTACTTCAGTTGTCTGGATTCGTTGTGATCAAAAGCCGCTCTTTACCACAATGTTTGTTCCGAGAACCAATAAAGTCACAAAACAATTTAGGTAGGCTCCGCCCCATTAACGTTATTCACAACGACGACGAGCGGTCTCTCAAACAACCTCTATCTGCCTCTATCAAACTTCTCACCATTCGGTGAAAAAGAGACACCCAATGTAAGACAAATACTTTTTTAGAGCAGGTCTGGGACATCAGTGCCAAACGCATGCCATAGACCACAGCCCGCCAAGCGCCACTAGAGCGAGATGGGACAATTTTATTGGAAAGATGACGTTGCAAAATGATGTAGCTTTGAAAAAGATCAGACAGCAAACGCAGCTTTACACATCAAAACGTCAGTCTGTTGGCCTGTTATTACCTTACGGCGGACGTCATAAGTGAAGGTTTTTACAAGGTCTGTAACGTACGGCGAGGTACGTTGCATGAGTGAAAAGTCTGTGACAGACTGTATGTGACATTAATGATAATGATGGATGCCGTATTTTAAGGAAAACTGGGAAAATTACATCAGTATGCCAAACAAATTCACCAGACTTAAAAGCTATGGTAACATTTTCCTTGAACCATTTGCTAACAACCACTTCGCTTTTCTTGCACATAGCGTGCAAAGGCTATCACGAGGGCCCCTCCTTGTAATTTATAGCCAACGTCTGGGTGACCAGGGTCGCCAGGGTCACGTTCGCAGACAACTCTTCTTGCCGCACACCGCCCCAAACTTTCCAGCTAATAGCTATCCCATTAAAAACACGCAGACAGGCAACCATCCCTTTCAAAGCAACATCAAAAGGACGCCAAACGGACTGATACGTCCTTTCATCTAGCGCATAACTCCCACTCATACGGCTCGCCGCCAACCAGCTCCAATGCCACCTCCTTGAGCCGCTGACTCGTGCGAAGCAAAAAACGCCGCTAGCTGGTGTCGGAGCTGGCGTGACCAGACCAGCGCTGATCCACTCCGCCAGGGGGCGCTGATCCACTCCGCTCGGGGTGCTGATCCCCTCCACCAGGGGACCGTTCGAGCTGGCGTGACCAGACCAGTGCTGATCCACTCCGCCAGGGGGCGCTGATCCACTCCGCTCGGGGTGCTGATCCCCTCCAACAGGGAACCGTCGAAGCTGAGATCGGAAAGTCCGCTCACGTGGCTCGCACTGCGACACAGCGACTGAGGCCGTACGTGGATTAGAGGAACACAGCGGCAGCCGGGTCAGGAAGTCCTCTTCACGAGGCTCGAGCCGTTGGGGGCGCGTCCCTCCCGCCCGGTCAGTGAAGGAGCGCCGATACGTAATCAAGCGGGGAAGCCTGCACTCACTGCTCGACGTCCGATTAGGAAGGGTCACGCCAACCAATGTCAAGAGGCGCGTGACGCATTACACCACCGCGATGGAGGGCTCCTTGCCACGGCCTCGAGTGTCGGTGCCGCCTCATCCGCAACCCCCTGTACCGCTTCACACTACTGCCAAGTCAACGTCCGCCCCCGAACGGTGCGAACCTAGCCGCTGGCGGTAAAACACGTGACTGAGAGTCGCGTTGCATCCTGCAATCGTCCGGGTAGCGATCAGCGCTCGCGCCGGTCGACGCGTCAACGGATGAGGTACTCGTCCGCGGCGGGTAGCCGACGCCGTGCCCAGTCGCGGAAGCCATGCGGGCCGCCGCAGCAGCGCCACCTAGCCGGCGCTGGGAAAGCCGCGGAGAAAGCGGTGCAGAAAATAGCAAGGCCCTCCGCCGTGACTCAAGTGGTCGCGCCGCCGGCATGATGCAACGAAACCCCGGATAAAAACTTCCGGGGGAGACTATGTGTGAAATGGAAAAAGCGGCAAGATAGTGGGTGGTGGTGCAGCGTGTCATGTAACGTTCCGCCCGTCCACTGCATGACGGTTAGTCAGCTCTGGCAAACACGGGTGATGAAATCTTGACATCGTCCCGCCGATGAAAAGCTCGCAAGACCTTGACAGCAAAATGATGGACATAACGGTATAATTCATATAAACAGACATCTGGAAAAGAGAGAGCCTCCATGGCTCATCGAGGTTGACCTAGATCAGACTCACACGCATCCTTGTCATAAATTCTCCCACCTGACCCGCCTGAATTTAGCTATAAGTGAGATCCTTAGATCGATAGAGCTTTCCAAACGATTTTAAATATTCCTAGAGGGAGACTTTCTTCCTACATGCCTGCGTCAAGTGTCTTACTTGATACGGCACTGTCTCAACGTATGTCCAATCACGGCGTCCGTCTCCAACGCAGCGCTGTATGCTCCGCTCGCGATTCCAGCAGAGCGTGCCGCAGCTGGAGCGCTGTTCCCCGGGAGGGTGGCAGACCCAGCTTGCTGCGCGCGGGTGTGGCACCACTGCAGGGCCACACGTCTTGCGCTGGCGCCGCGGCACCCGTCCAATGGTGGCGGTCCAAGTCACAGGCGCCTTCTGACCCGCAGTGATGCGACTCACACCCACCAATCACCGACGGGTCGCCGGTCTCCGTGCCCCCGCCGGCCTACTGCGACGCTGGACCGCAGCGCGCGCCGCTGGACGCTAGCATCGAACGCGATCCTCGCTGTGATTGGAGCATTCGTCGTGGGCGTATTTTCACCGTTGACCCCGAACTGGAGTGGCAAGTGACTGAACATTGGTCGGTTCAAATACGCTTGATGCGCGCGGCTGCACAGTGGGTAAGTAGCCAGCGCTCAAAGCGGCTCGCGTGAACCCAAATTTACAGCATTTGGGCCCGGAGGGCACCGCATTCACCAACGATGCTGACTAACACAACACATGCTTAATGTTCCCATACGTGGGCCGACTACCGACCGACATGTATGTATCAGGTAAATACATAGCTTATGCCCAGATTGATGAAATAAAGCCGAAAGAGCGATTTGATTGCACAGTGGTTGAACTATCGGCATCACGCAAGACAATCGAATACACAAGGCGAGGCTGTGCCAAACCGGGCTGGCCAGCAGATAACTTTCCGAGAGTCCGAGGAGGATCCGCCAGGTCTGATGTCTCGCAACGATCAAACATGCCGCGCAAGCAACGCAACTTGTGAAAACACCAAAAAGTGGAAGAATTAAACACAAAGCAGCTTGCCAGTAAACCCCATTTTCAGTAAGTCACGAATTCCATAAGATGTGCGCCACATCGTTGAAGCTGCCGATTGCCTCTTACAGTGGTCGTGTCAGGTCAGATCAACTGAGGCCGTTTGTAATTGCTACGCACAATCCCATCAGTCACGTCAAAACCTGCTTCCCGCATCTCCGTTGGAGAGCTCCGGTCAGTTCAAACCTACCCCTGCTACTGTTCTTCGCTCTGAGGTCTCCGTATTACCTTGAATGACCGGTGTGACACTTTGTGTGTAACCGATGGTAAAAGGCGAGAATCTCAGTAGAATCACGTGCACTTTGCAGGGAGTGTTCCACATTTGAAAGGGGTTATGAACTAAAATATCCACCTTGATGATCATTCGGTGCAGTTGACAGCCCTGCCCTTCTTGAGGCTTAAACCCCCACAGCCTCTGAGCTACACGCCCGCGAAAATGTGCAAACTATTTCGAGAAAACTATTCCCAGGTCACGTAAGCACCCATGACGTCATAATAATGCCATTCAGATCCTGCCATTCCATGAACCATGCGCAGATCAAGGCCAAACAAATACAATTGTTGATTCGTTTATATCTGACGTTCGTAGGCACGACTGCCAGATACAGCAGGCATAAATTGGCTCTCAGCAATGTTTTGCTAGGTACGATGACGTAACCAAACAATGACGTATTGAGGAGCATGTTTACTAAACAGAGAAGCTGTGTTGTCTGGAGCATTCATTTCCACTTTAAAGTATACCGACAGTCATAAAGGAGCCTATTTCATCACATCTGATGCCTCAATATCTTCAAATGTGGGGCATTCCCCTTAAGAATTTCACCTTTATAATTTCATTGTCGAGCATATGGTAGAGGACGGGGACGGGGAAACTGGACGGAAGACTCGCTGTTATTCACATGGAAGATATTCACAAAGAAAGCTTCAACAAAACATCAGACATTCTTGAAACCCTAATCTAGAAACCCTGTGCGTTGGACAAACTGGCATACATGTCAATCAGCTGACAGGAGGCCGAGCGGGGCAGCAGCGCGCTCCAGCTGGGCTCCTCACCTCGAGCCAGAGATGCCCGGCCGCCTCCACCATCGCCGAGAGTGACCCATCAGCGCGTGACCTGGGCCCAGGCCGCGCCGACCGCCCGGGGCCGGCCGCCATCGCAGGACGCAGCACCATCGAGCCAGACCCGCCTTCGGACGCCGCCGTCACAGACTCGCTCGCAGTGTCGACTGACCCTCCGACCTCACCAGCGCCGACTGAGCGACTGCTACCTCGCGCGCGGGCGCGGCCAAAGGCGCCGCCTGCCACGCCGGGTCACCGGGTGATGCAACAGCCGCTGGTCATGGCCGACTGACGTCAGGCGGAAGAGGGACGTGAGCACCGCCCGCTGGGCTCAGCTCCGTCTGCGAGCTCGTGCGCTTATGGGTGGGGAATGCGGGTAAGCCAGGTGGTGTAGCGGTAACGCCAGCTGCTCACGAAAGAACAGCATGCTGCACACTTTTTCTCTGCACGTGACTGTTCCGGTTGTCACACGTGTCCCCTGAACGTTCCCGGCAGCCGCGCCGCGGTACCAGCTTGACCGGCGCGATGACCACGGACACACTTGTGGCCATCACAGGGCTCACTACCTGGGCGTCACAAGCAATCCCACTTACTAAAAACATGGCATCGCATTAAAAATGACCACCGCATTGTCACAGCTGGCACCAGTCATCGACGTGGCTGGCAGTGACCTCGTTACGATAGCGCCCAGCCTTCCCAGTACCACGCGCCGAGCTCGGTCACAAGTCACACCTGACGCAAAATCATCACGCGGTGTCGCTATTACACCAGCAAGGCATCGGTTCGGAAATTCAGCTAAGCCTTGGCAAAACAACCCCCTCAAGTGGGGAAATCTGCGGCAAGCCGGGTCAGCTGATGACGTCTTGTGACGTCATCAACGGATTTTCCGATTGGGAAGAAACACACCTTCATCACAGACCTTAAACCATATTTTATCCGGAGAGTGGGAGGGGGGGGGGGGGGACACATTTCTTAAGGCAGACCAAGGCGCGCTTTGTGGGTGGCATGCCACGACAGGCCTCTGTATTTCCAGAGGCATGCGCTAGCATACACTTATTCCTTCTAAGGAAACCGATCTTCCAAACAAGATCTCATACGTAATAAAAAAACAAACATTAGCCGTACCCACTACAGGCTGGACCATGGGTTATGTAACGAAGGTCATGCCCTGGCAAATCGACGCAGGCTTCAGTACCGCAATCAATGCAGGTTTACTTATGTGATAGCTGATACTCTGCTGTCAGTCAAGCGTTATATGCTAAACGCACAACTATCGCAAGGGCAGATCAAGGTTTAAGAGGCGGATCCAGGAAAGCATCTCACCGAAGGGGAGGACAACAGCCCAGACTTTTTCTTAGAAGGCTTGAACCTTTTGTTTATTAGTAACAACGACACTCCAGCACAGATCAAAGGTCACAGGTGTAGCGAGATCAATCACAGGGGTGGTGCCGGCTAAATAAATATGGTCACGAGTAGGAGTCGGCTTGATCGTACGCACATTACCACCACCAGCTATGCGTTTTTCCCGTCCTGCACCAGCTTGGTATAGCCTACCTTTGCGACTGATTGGGGGTTTCGTCGCAGGCGGGCGTAGGCAACACAGCGCGGGATAGCAAGATAAATATCAGCTCTCGCATTGTGACGCTCTGATGAATGTTAGGTGTTATATTTACACCAGGGGTGCAGTTTGCTACTCAGTTGGAAACTTGCCTCTTCCTCTCCCCAAAATTCACCTAAACTTGGGCTTCAGCCCCGCACCCCCCCCCCCCCCCATCCAACTTTGAGAAGAAAGTGAGCAAAATCCAGGGAAAAACCTGATGTTGGCATATTCCTCTCCTCCCCATCCCACTAATATTGCGAAACTACTCCCTTGAATTTACACCAATTTGCAATATCTTGCTATCGCCATCGATTCGGAACAGCTGGCATATATCTCTGGGATCAAAATGGATACGTACAAGAACAAACACGAAAGGTTCCGGGAAATCTGAAAGTTCCTATCAGACAACTACGAAAGGTTTCACTTCATGTCACCCTGAGCGCGTCACAAACGTTTTTCGAAATTTTCGTCAAGCTAAAACGCTTTGTTTAGAACAGTCGTTTTCGTTCAAAACCCAGTCTGGCAAAATCGGTTCAATACAATCATGGACACCAGGGGTTTACATCCGACCGCCGCATGGATTTCAAGAAAAATTGGACGTGCGGAAATATGGTTAAAGACAAGGGGATGTTTTGAGAAAATTGTTGAAGACATGATGACTTCTCTCATGCACGACTTGAATTGTACTTGTGCATGACTATGCTCGACGTTTTCAATTCGAGCGGTAAATATAACTTCCTCAAATCCTTCCTTCTTGACCTACATGTTCCACATCAAATGTAAATTCTTAAGGAATTTTTCCATGATACCCTTTGTTTACCACCATCACAAGCGCATTTCCCGCAAAATGAATTTTGCATGAAACAACATATCATATATCATGTTGGTCCTTTTATCTTTTGGAAAATTTGCGTAAGTCTTTCGCTCACTGTGTACTTACGACAACCCAGGCGCACTTCCGGTGCCGTGCATGGTGATGAAAATTAATTTGGGCATTCATTGCACATAACATCGTTACATTACGGCTTTTCGTAAAATCAGCAATCTTCCTCAGTATCAAATCGCTTAAATTGTGAACTCTGACTAAGCACGCACTCAAATTATGTTTCTTATGCCAAGCTATGTTCGGCGTTTCCAAACCAGTCCGCAAGACTAATGACGTAATTAGTTCTTAAACAGCTCACCTTCTTCATTTCAAACGGATATGTGCAAGGAGGTCTACCCTCGAACTACGGGAGTTAAATTCGTTTATTTCACTCGCACAATCAGTATGTGCCACGACGGGTCTCTCCCTTTCTTGTTTTCAAACCAATGCTGTGTGACGCAGCGCAACTCGACTCCGTGCCTTGGGCGTTGCCGGCACGCATCTGTCCGTGCGGCTGGTGTATGCATGCTGGGTTCGTCTGTCAACATACACCACAGGGGCGCGCAAACGTCAGAAGAAGTGGTAGCAGTGAACCCCATTTTCAAGTCACATCTTCTCATGCATCAGCAATCGAGTTGATGTCAAACTTTCACAAAAGTTTGCCGGGAAGGGCAGTGCTCTCCGCCCCTCCCCCTCCCCTCCCCTAACACACTTCTGGTTTGACGCCTATGCACCCAGCCTTGTCGGACAAAGTTCGATGGAGCCGACAGCAGCATCTGACATTGATCTGATAGAAAAGGGATGACGACGAAGGGATCAATTCTGGGATGACACCACAGTCACGCGGGTGCCAGGGCTACTCGAGCACGTGCAACTGAAGTGCTGTCAATCGGAACGAAAACACTGTCTGGCCACTTGAAGATCAGGTCTCGTCCAACAGGTGCACCGGTGGAGATGAACAAACTGGAGAGACAAATTTGGATATGTTGGGAATTGCCGCCCCTTCCTCCCCCCCCCCCCCCCCCCCCGACCCTATACGAAAATACGGTATGGAGTACGTGCATGCACTCATTAAGGCGTCTAATGCAAGCATCCAGCGTTCGGCATCGCAGAGCAATATTCATTACTGTCCTCTTTGATACATCTGCGTGAGCGTGGTACCCCTTTTGGCACATTTTCAACAACAACAAAAATCATGTTCAGTATCGTGCACGCCTGTCTGTCGAACTCGTCGACATTGGCGAATGTCCCAGCTTGTCCTGTCGGCCAGACAACCCGCTTTAAGCACCAATTATTCCCACATAAATGACTGCACAACACTCTCATGGCGCAATAAGCACTTAACAAAGCAAGTCACCCACAGGTGATGCTGCGTGACTTCCATACGACTATGAGACTGAAAATATTAGCCAAAGATCAAGCGAAGTGCCGACGTCGCCGTCGAGTCACGGTGTTCGGCTGCACGTACGCACAACCGCATTCCAGTATAACCATGCGAACACCCGCCCACGCTAAGCCTCGGTCAGCCAGGTCTGAGCGCGGGGTGTCGCCCGTAGTGCCGGCTTGACCAGCAGTCTCGCGCGACCAGGTCAGCACGGTCCCCTCCCCACCGGCGTTGCGTCAGACGCGGCGGCACACATCCGCCCCCCCCCCCCCCCCGCCGCCGGGAGCGGCGGCATTTCCCGTGTGCGGCTCACCGCAGCAGCTTGCTACGCCGGCCGGGGCCGCTACGGATCAGGCTGACGCGGGGGCGGGCGGCCCCGGCGGCCTCCGCACACACGGAGCTGTGAGTGCTGGCCGGCCCGCGTCATCAGCACTCGCAGCTGACAATAGCGAAACTGGGACCTGCCGTAGGTCAGCGACCTGACAAGGTAGACGTAAATTTTTCATACAAAAGCTATGCAAAATTTGGTGCGGCTGTGTCGCGCCGTTCAGAAACCATTCCCGAAAACCTCTAAAGGGGGTTAAATGGACCCCATCCGAGCGCCTGTTAATGGTAACATTATTTGTTGTCCAAAATCCCCTCGATTAAAAGGTTGAGACCATGATTCAGAGACGGACGTCTGACGGAACTGACTGGCCATGGCTGGGGAGATGGGCGGAGGCCATGGGCCCCGGAGTCCAGCATTGAGGTATGATTTACCTGGCGGCCAGTTTTCAGACTACCGATGTAATAGATGGCGCTATATCTCGGGACCAGAGGGGTAGCGCGCCCGCGCCGTGGGTGAAACGAAGCGAGTAGCATGCTACTGGTCTCCAAGATTTAGTGACAAGAAAACAGCTCAAAGCGTTTTTTCTCCCGTCTTTCGATTTCTCGCGACTTCTGCTCAGCTGCACTCACTCACTGCCCTTAGCCTGTACGGCCACTGTAAGGGTGCCTGAGCCCAAGTTCATGTGGTTCACAGGCAGGCTTCCAGTGCTCCATGATGAAATTTGTGCTGCAGAGTTTCTTAACCTCAAAAGCAAAATGAAAAGCTGAAGACTTTTATTACACCCAAAAGGTAAAAAAAAAAATAGCAGTGTGCCATCATGCTCTAAAATGCATCAATTTCCCTACACCACAAAGGATTCAAAGATTGGCACATGGTACCACCTTTCTCTATTCAGAAACTTTGTAAGTTAAGGTTGAAAACCATGGGTAATAAATATTAGATGAGGGGGAAAATTAACTGCTTTTATTGGTTTTGTTTATATGCAAAATGAAAACTCAGGTGATAAAGGTAAGATACTTTATGACAGAAAACAGGTCTAAGCTCACAGAAGAATGTCACATGGATGAAAAACAGTTACCAAGCATGCATTTTGAATGTGATGAAACTGGAGATATAAACAAATGTATCAAAATGCTTCCCAGCACCAACACATAGACAACAGTGGATGTCACCTTGCAGCATTCACCAGAAGATACACAACTGTGCCCGCCCCAAAAGCAGCAGCCAGCAATGCTATCTTTAGCAGCCTGCAATGCTATTTCTAGCACCTGCATTGTCATTCAAGACTGCACTGCAGTTTTCAATGACAAAATCCAATACAAGAGCATGTTTACTACACGCAAGCCTTAAACCTCTGGTAAGTATGGGAGCAGATAGTCCTTTGAAAGCAACAATTCTTATATGCAGCCAGAGAACTGCAGAATACAACCATCATTTAGTTTTGAATATGCCAATATGTGGCTCCTGCATTCTCCAGCAGGGTGAAATGGTCCTTGCAGCTGAGATGCCAATATCCACCAGTCAACATCATCGCCTAGTCCCTACATGCCCCTTGATTTGATTGTGGCATCTTTCTCAGAAAAATGACACATCACAGCTCAAAATGTAACTGACAGGATAGGAAATCTTATTTTTCCTACAGCTAAGCATATCTACTCACCCTAAGATTGAATGCATGGGTTTCCAGACAGATACAGGATGTGTAACATCAAAGTGACAACTGGCATAAAGCAATCAAACCACATCTGGTTGGTGATCTCCGTCTCCATGAGTTTTTTCTAGGTCAAAGGCACTCCTTATAATGATAAGGGTGAGTACTAGGTATTAATAAATAATATAGCACTTGATACCAATAACTATGCAGCCAGCAGCACCAGATTGAACAAACATTTCACATGGTACTGTTATGCATAAAGGAACATGAAACACATGTGAAGTGCTCTGATATTGGACTTGTGTTGATGCTTGCAAGATTTTTGACACTGACATCTGTTTTTGTATTGCAGATATCACAGAGCAGTGGTGCACTTGCCACCATTAATTTTGAGGGCAATCTTGGTGGAATATCTGGAAACGTATTTATCCGAAGCACCTTATGAGGTCTGCTGGTTCAAGGCTGAAAATGAAGAAAAATGGGGCAATAGCCTACCTTCAGCTTGAGATCTTATTTCTTGCAGATGATGAGCAATGTCGATTTTACCCAGAACTAGAAATCAGAAAGGATAACACAATAAAGGCTGTGATTGCTAAGTTTTCAGCAGTCGTAATACACTTACAGCCACTTTCAATCTCTATGCATAGACAACAATATCCTTGCTCGCGACAGCACTAGTACGCTTCACCGCAACACAAAATTTCGCGACGTAGTGCGCCAGTAAGAGCACAATTGCGCAATCTACTCCAACATACGTTTTATCACATGACTTTACTGAATGTCACTATCAATTGATATAGATTGCGTTTTGGACAATTTGGAGCTAAAATATTGGTATCTTAACGCCAACAAATAATTGTTTTAAACCAATCAGAGATTTGTAATTACCTAATGTGCCTATTTGCACGGAAATACCACCATTTGCACGTGACCTACAGTATTTCCCCGCGCCTTACTATACTTGTTTCGCTGTTGGTGTTTCGCAGTCGATGCTTAACCGTTGGATGATATTTGCATTGCTGCTATACATGTTATTCAGGAAATTATCTTTGAGGAATGTTGCTTAGAACGTTTGAATTTTACACATATTTTCATATTAGAGGTACCTCAAAATGTGAAACCAGTCACGTCATATTTTTCCGCATCAGTGCACGTTACGCCTTACAATCAGCTGATTGCCCTGTAGCAGAAGAGAGAAGTGGCGCCAGAAGTGGCGCGGCCAAGACTTCGTCCAATAAACAATCGAGCGCGCGCCTCACGTGCATCAGTCTTGTCGTGGCGGCAGGGGTGCGTGCGCGATCGCTGGTGACGTGAAGACCTGGTGTGTTCGCCCATCTTTGTAAAACTTCCTTTTTGCCAAGGTAATTTATCCTGCCTGATATTCATTGGCTGCATTTTCTGATCATTCAGCTTTGAGCTGACTAGTACTTTTGCAGGTAATCTGGTACCTATTTCGACGTTTGTGCCTTGCTAAGGTTGATTCAGTCATGTTTTTTTTGTGTTTCCTGGGCAACATGAAATTATTCGTCATGCGGGCGCTATCAGTTAAAGCAGCGATGACCAAGGCCCCGGACCATTTGCCTTGGAAGGAGCACGGGTTCGTGTGGTTTCCATATGTAGGCATTTGAATTGGCTGGTTCTGTCGGAACCCACATCTAGGGATTATGCATTTTACACACGCAGGGGCACCGTCACGAGGGGAGGGGCTGGAATGCCATCACGCCGATTAATTTGCTTGATATTTACATGGCCATTCAAAAATGCTGGTTGTGGTGCCGGCGCCTTACCAACTCTTCTCAGTCTTGTCCGCCAGTGTCTACGCCTACTTCCCGAGCATCTCTCTCTTTCTATCTTGGACGAAATCATAGTCTCTCATATGTCTCTTGGACATGGACGAAATCACTGTCTGACACTGGGGGCATGTTCTCGCAGGGGACAATGTCGGCGGACAACGAGCTCAGTGCCGTCCTCAACCGGCGGTGTCAGATCAATGATGACCTGCACGCCGGCAAGGAGGTCAAGAAGGTTCTGCGGGTGTTCAACCCCTACACCGAGTTTCCCGAGTTCTCCCGCAAACAGATCAAGGAGTACGAGAGAATATTCAAAAAGTAAGTCCATCCTGACGCTCAGAAACGTACATTTTACGTTTGGACCTTTTCCGCCAACTGGGCAGGGTTACCGTGAAAGGCCTCGGCCCACATTGAGCGCTTTTTTATGAATGCCCAAACCATATGCCAATTGGTTGATTTTGTGTCTTGCGCTGCCGCTAGCCGATGGTGGAAATTATGACTATTAGTGCTGCCGGCCGATCGTAGGCGACACGGACTAAGGTTGAACGATCCATATTGAATGTTAAATACCGCTGAAAACCGCTGAGGACGCTCAGGGCCGACTCCGCAGGAGTATGCACCTTCAGGTGGACTAGGTTATTTTTGTTATTTTTCGACATCAGCTGACACTCCAAATGGGTACGTGGCTTGTACGTATTATTTGTCATGGAGTTTAAACCAATTCGAAAACAACGGAAAGTGATACCGGATAAAAATCCTACAAACACATGCATGCACAAACGGTATAAGACAAACCTTTTGCTACAAAATTAACTTGGCAGTAACCTGAAAACTTGTCGTATCCGACCTTGACCGACAGCTCGTTCATGAGACTGGCTGCTCGGTATGTAAAGGACCGCTGTCCCGCCGCCTTGCGGCGGGGATGGGTGTTCAGCTAGTTTGCTCATACATGTATGGCCCGTCATCATTTCTTAGGTGCGAGCAATCTTGCTGATATGCGTTCTTGTCGAAAGACCCAGTCTACGACACTGCCTGTAGTCAACTGAGGTAAAAGCGGCGAAGACGGCGTTTGCGATAGCTCGTGATTCTGGAGCCGCCTGCCTCTACACGGCGTTCTGGTGGCTGGTGCGGCGGCACTGCCGACCTACGCTCACGATCCGCTCGCCCTCCGTCTGGGGCTGGGCCGGACGGCGCAGCGCTGTGCGGAGACGGCTGAGGGGAAGAGTTTGTGTCACTGCCCTGTGGTCCAGGCGGCGGCTGGTGTTTTCCTGCGGTGTCCGAATTCCTAAGTTGACGGAGACGGGGATTTGGTTCTGGATCCACGGGTGATGGCAAACGGAGCCTGGTTCGGTGCAGTGTTTCCAGGAAGTCATCGTGTGTCCAGCGTCTTAGACCCTTTTGTGTCAAGGTTGACTTTTATTTCCGAACGTAGAATCCCAACCGGCGATGACATTTGACCCGAATACTCACTCAACTGAGACCAGAACGGTGATACGACTGGACCATTTCGCAGATGACAGTAAGCCGGCTTTAAATGCATCTATTCTTTGTTGGCGCGCCCCGTTGCTGGCGCGTGGTCGTAACATCGGCCCACAAACGAATGAGCCGAGTTCATCTTGGACCCCGAGAACTGATTTACCAGAACGGGTTAGAAATCGGTGTCCTGGAAAAGCTGACTTGTACCGGCCAGTGATTATCCATTCGGGCGCTCGGTGACCGGGGGCGGCCGATCGGCGTCTGGCCGATAGTGCTGCCGTCACGGTCCGCTCCCCGCAGCTGCCCGCTGCTGACCTCTGCCCATCGGATGGCGCCCACCTGTGCTCCGGAACGAGCCTGCCAATATCCATCAGTAGGCACTTGAAGACCGTGCCGGCCGACCGGCGCCCCGCAGCAGAATGCCATGTGGAAGTTGGTGATTTGTTTGCCGAAACTCCCGTTGCTTTTTCTGAACACCTGCATACGCAAATTGTGATAACCAGGCAGTTCAATCAAACTATGTAGAGTTTGCCATTCAGAAGTCACATCTTCAGTAAATGAACATATCACATCATATCAGGAGTCAACATATCTTCCGTACGTGAGTTACCCGAATAGTATGGGTGGAGATAATGTGTGGGGCGCCGCTTTCCACCCGATGTCCCGGGCTGTTGAGGGCTGCTGTGAGCACCGGCCCTCTGTTGGCGTGCCGGGGGAGGGGCCGGGGCCGGCCGGACGGCAGGCCTCGACCACTCTTATCTCGCCCGTCTTCGTCCTTCCCCGCGTCCCGCCTTTCGAATCGAGCCCCGCGGCCACCGAATTCCCCGACAAAAACCGCCGGCTGGTGGCGGCGGCGGCGGCGCCGGGTGCGCTGTCCCGTCAGGTGCGCGGCCCGCGGTCGGTCCGCCTTTCTCGGCCCACTTTCCGGCGCGGCCGTGCGTGGGGAGGGGGCGCAGCCGGCGCGCGCTGCGTCCCATGGGCAGTGGGCAGCCGTTCGGCAGCGCGCTGTGGGCCGGGCGCCCGCTCGACGGCGGGGATCACCTGCCGGGCGCAGACGACGGCTAGCGGACGACCTTGAGCGGCCGCACCCGCCGGACTGGGCGCCGGGCCCGGCCCGGCCTCTCGGTGCCTGCTGCCGCCTCTCGGGTGTCGGCTCGCCGGCTGGAGGGGTTATAGCCCGTCTCTGCGGCCGTATGGCGACCACGTGCCTTTGTGGCCCCTGACGCCGCTGCTGTGACCCGCCGAGAGCGTGCCGCGCGGCCACGTCAGCGCTGGGCCCGCCTGACGCGAGACAATCTAACACAGGACGCAGTCCCGCACATGGGCGCGGCTGCGAGCTGGGTAAAAGGAGCTGACTAGGCCCGAAAAATATATGAAACATTCATTAGTTAAAAATAGCAAGAACTTTGGTTTCACTTCCAGCTGGGGCGACAGGGCTCTCAAAAAGCAGAGTCCAAATGCGACCCTTATTTGCAATGTTGCACCACTATCCCATGGACGCACCCATTGATTAGCTAGTCTGCTTGATGTCCTCCGGTCTTCATGTTACAGCCAGTGCCCGTTGTGGACGGCTCAAAGTTGTACTTTGTACCGTTGCATTCGCTGCATTCTCGGGAATGTGAGAGGATCATATACGGTGATTCATGGGCTGAAGCCGGACCGTTTCCAATATGAACGGCGTGGTTCGCATGCATCTAGGGATATATGCGGAGAACAGCTTGTGCCATAAGCCAATTACCAGTTACTGAAATTCCGTCTTGTTCAGCGCGCTAAGCTCTTTATCCAAAGCTCCAATCATGCCAAACCGTCTGCCCTTGGATGCCATTGCTAAAAATCGAAGGGAGAGAACATGAGAGGTGTGTGGTATCTGGTGTCGAGTCTCGTGCAGCCGCACTGCTACGACCTCTGCACATCCAGCGCCCCGTTACTGGTGCGTGTTTACTGCTCCCCACATCCAGCACCCTTCACTGCAGCAGATGGACTGTTCCGACCTCTCAAATCTAATGGGAGCTCTGACGGCTGGTACAGGTATCCAGCTCTCATCTCCGGTTATCCAGCCTCTACCGCCCGTCCTGATACTCTGCGCCGAACTACCCATACCCAGCAGCCGCTTCCATCACCAGCATAGGCGCTCTGCTCCTGCCTCCCCGAACGGATCAGCCTCCAGGACTGCAGGCGTTCCACTGCCCATGGTCATCCCTGCCTCGCACCGGCGCCTCCCCCCGGTCTGCCCATGGTCATCCCCGCCTCGCACCGGCGCCTCCCCCGGTCTGCCCATGGTCATCCCCGCCTCGCACCGGCGCCTCCCCCGGTCTGCCCACGGTCATCCCCGCCTCGCACCGGCGCCTCCCCCTGGTCTGCCCATGATCATCCCCGCCTCGCACCGGCGCCTCCCCCCGGTCTGCCCATGGTCACCCCCGCCTCGCACCGGCGCCTCCCCCCGGTCTGCCCATGGTCATCCCCGCCTCGCACCGGCGCCTCCCCCCGGTCTGCCCATGGTCACCCCCGCCTCGCACCGGCGCCTCCCCCCGGTCTGCCCATGGTCATCCCCGCCTCGCACCGGCGCCTCCCCTCGGTCTGCCCATGGTCAGCCCCCTCGCACCGGCGCCTCCCCTCGGTCTGTCATGGCCACCCCCGCCTCGCACCGGCGCCTCCCGGTCTGTCATTGATCGTTGAAGCCCCTGCGCGTGTGAGTCAGCGGGGACGTGCGTCACCGAGCCCCGCCGGCGGCGCGCCACGCATGGAAGAGCTCGGCCACGCACGCGACTGCACGCTCCGAGTCAGCATCAGCCTAGTCAGCCCCGGCGGCGGCGGCGGCGGCGGTGGCTGACCGCCGCCCGCCTGGCTGCGGTCGCGGCGCCGGGTCTGGTCGCCCCGCGTCGGGCGAGGAGCGGCCATCGGCGCCGTGTCGAGTATCGACAGCGTGATCAGGTACCGACCGCAGCCCGCGCCGGGTGCTGTGCAGCGTTACTACGGGGTTAAGCTGGGGCCGCACGTGTCACGCGGGGCGGGTCGTGCTTCCAGCCAAGGTTGGTGGAATAACTCGCCTCTAGGGAGCCTTGCGTTGAGTCCAGGGGTCGGATCCGAGCCGGCAAGTCCCATGGGTATGCCTTGCATGTTCACTTGAACGCTGGCGTTGGATGGCAGTTTCTTCCCAGAACGATGGCTTGGCTCATCCTCGGACCACTGGAGCACTCCGGCCTTCCTAATACATATGTGAGTGGCCAGTTCCGGCCACTTGTGATTGGACTGGCCGTACCATAAGGTTTCACCGCGAGCCGATGAGTGCGTCTTGTAAGCTTGACAGCAGGAGGCAGGTTGTGCTGAATAGCACTGCAGCGGGGCGTCAGTAGTAGCTGTTTCTGCGGGTTCGGTGAAGCGGCGGTTGCCACAGACAGTCCCTGGCTGCCGTCCGACCGTGCCGGCCGCGTGCAGGCTTGCGTCATGGTAGGCGGAGGCGCCCGCGCAGGCGGTCCGGCCAGGCTTGGCTTGGTCCGGCTCGACTTGACCTGGCTTGGCTTAGCCCGACCCAGCCTGACCTGACCTTACCCGGTTTGACCTGGCCTGACCAGATCTGACCCGGCCTGACCAGGTCTGACCTGGCCTGACCGGTCTGACCTGACCTGACCCGGTCTGACCTGACGTGACCCGAACATGGACCCGGGCCTGTACCCGGGCCCGGCTCGATTGCGGGTCCGGATAGCGGCGGTACTGTCGCCGCACCCTCGCCTGATGAGCAGGTGGATGTGCCGTAGCCGTATGAAACAGGAGTCGGTCAGCGATGAGAGCATAGCGCTGCCGCCGACGCTGAACCACGTTGCGTCAGACGGCCGATGTACTGGCGCAGAGCCGGTAATGATGCCGCGCCTGTTTGTTTTTCATGGCTGGCCACTGGGCCGAGCAAGATCGCCCTGATCCCACTGACGGGTGAGATGACCGACGGCCGGCGAGCGGCCGAACGGGAACAGCACCGCCCCAAACAGAGTTTGACAGTTGGATCTTTTGTCTTCAGGAGATGTGATTGCTATTGTCTTGTAGCCAGGGTGATAAATTTGCGGTCATGGCTGACGCTTCCTACCGCTCGACATTCAAGGCTCCCAGTGGCACAGGTGGTCGTGAATCATGAGATTGTCAATCCCTGATCTTTTCCAGCGGGACTGCTAAACATCGCTTAAAACGAGAAGCTTGCGTATGGATGCGCGACACTCTATAACAAGCCTTCAATGGCTTTCTTCAATTCCGTCGCGGTTTGTCTAAAATTGACCCCCCCCCCCCCCCCCGCCACGTACAAAAGCTGCGTGTGTAGCCATCGCTCAATATACGGCACAGGGAATGGTGCTTTGATTGCATGCCGTGTGTCGTACGCGAGTATAACAAACCTGGGTAGCTAATTTCGACGGTTTTCATTGACGCGTAATGACAGTCTCCGTTGAGGAATAAGACTCTCTATGTGACATGATTCAGTGGTTCATGACATGCGAAGTTATCCCCTGCTCCAGAGTGAATAGATGGTCGTCACGGACGTGCCCTTAAGTGTTCTTAGCTGCGTTGCTTAAGGGAGGCTGCCGGGGCACTTTCACAAGATGACTATGCCACTTAAGTGATACATGCCGTTTTAAGTGTGACGAAATTCGGTTATGATAACCCCATTCATCCAGTTTCTACGGACGTCGCGAGCACACAACTCTACACAGTAACATCTGCAGACTCCACCGCAGAGAATGGGCGCCGCTTCTGTTTAAATGGCGCGTTGCGCCGTGTGGCTTCTCGAGGAACTCACCCAGTTCCCAGGTGTCGCGCGGCAAAGTATAGGCTTTCGCTGCCGTACCGGAACCGCAAATCACGCATTCCGGCTTGCGCATCGATCCTTGGTGGCGACACGCAGTTTTGCGGTTTGTAGGTGCGCCGAACTTCTTGATGAGTTGCGCAAATCATGGCCTCGGATTTGCCGGGTCTTACCAAGTTTGAATGTTTTACGTTGTGTTATCCTTTTTACTGTTACGGGTGAATGCTGCTGCCGTTCTGTTGAACGACGTTATGCGTCCCGCACAGTCGATGTCAGCACGGCTACACCGCGATCCGCTCGCGTCTCGGGCCCGGGTGTAACGGCCTTTGACGGCCTGCTGATGGGTGTGGGTCGGCAGCGTCTCCCTGGGCCAGTCTGTGCCGCCAGGCGAGCGTATGACACGTAAACAGCGCCACCACTCCCGGTGGACGGGCTCGTGATGACGTGCGTCGTCGATGGACGCCGCCGGGAGGGCCGGTACCGAGCTCCAGCCGTCTCCGGGTGCCGGCACCGAGCTCCAGCCGTCTCCGGGTGCCGGCACCGAGCGGGAGCACAGGCACCGGGCACCCGCCGTCTCCGGGCGCCGGGACGGAGTGGGAGAACCGGCACCGGGCACCCACCGCTTCTGAGCGCCGGGACGGAGTGGGAGGACGGACGCCGGGCACCCGCCGTCTCCGGGCGCCGGACGAGCGGGAGGACCGGCACCGGGCACCCGGCCGTCTCCGGGCGCCGGACGGAGCGGAGACGGCACCGGGCACCGCCGTCTCCGGCCCGGACGGAGGGGAGGAACCGGCACCGGGCACCCGCCGTCTCCGGGCGCCAGGACGGATTCAGAGCAGGGTGCTGTGTTGACCTGAGACCTGTCATGACGTCGTGGGCTGGTCATCGCCGACGGAGCAGGCCTCGGCGTTCGTAATGTGCCGGGGCGGGTCAGAGCTGGCCTGATGGCTGGGACGGGCTGGGCGGTCCGCCTCCTGTCGTCGTCAGGGGCGACAGCACTTCATCACTGTTGACAAATGGCCGTGGCAGCCGTCCAATCATTTTGCATGTACATTTTCATCCACGTCAACGATATGCTCAGGCTGGTGTGCATGATCTGCAAGCGAGCGGAACACGTAGCTTTCCAGGTGAGGCGTTGACGCGACCGGGGCGGTGTTTGTTAGGACCATTCATTGGCGTGCATGCACCGAGAAATAGCTCCAAAAGGCCGCGTAGCGCTGAATGATGGCATTCACTACCTGCTGGTGGTCAGGTCACTACCACGTGGTCACGCTCGGCTCGGCGCGGCGGTGTCGGAAACGCCCTCGGCTGTCGTGGTGTATCGCGCGATGGGTGGGAGGGTCGGTCTTCTGCGGGAGGACGGGTCGGGTGTCTGCCTGAGGAGACGTTTTCTATCCGCTGCGAGTGCAGCCGCCCGTCACAGCGACAGCTCTGCCGAACCGGTGTGGCAATACCTGTCTGTCTCGCCAACACCTAGCGGTCTCAGCAATACCTGACGTTTCGGCTGCACATGACTGGTCTCGATAGTACGCAGCGGTGTCAGCAATGTCTGGCGGTTTCCGTAATACCTGACAGTCTCAACCATACATGACGGGCTTAACAATGCCTGGCATGTGGGCAATACCTGATGGTCTTAATGGTCTGAATGGTCTTATGGTCTTAATAAACTCCGACGGTTTGAGCAATACCCGACGGTCTCAGCGATGCTCGTCGGTGTGGGCAACACATGACGGTCTCGGTGTTGAGCGACATTGTCTTGAAGTAGCAGAAGCCGCCATTGCAGTTGTGCCTGCCTTTGAGCTCTTTGCGTACATGGTGTGAGCCCCGGGTCGTGGAACGGATTATCTATGTCTGACTAGTTGTTGGGAGGTTTGTTGGATCGCATCCGGACGGTATCTGGGATAATGCCTTTTTATTGCCGTCGCAGAATTGTTTCTTTTAGATTAAGCCATCTGTAATTGGTGGATGCCTAGAGATCAGCCAGCCGCCGCTTGACCGTGGCAGCTGGGACGCCCCACACCAGCTCCCATCCCACCAGCCGCTCAGCGCGAACAGGCGCCGCACCAGCCGCTCAGTGGCGACCAGGTACCGCACCAGTCGCTCAGTGGCGACTAGGCGCCGCACCAGTCGCTCAGTGGCGACTAGGCGCCGCACCAGCCTCTCAGCGGTGGCGAGGCGTCCCACTAGCCGCCCAGCGGCGGCGAGGCGCCGCACCAGCCGCTCAGCGGCGGCGAGGCGTCCCACCAGCCGCTTAGCGGCGGCGAGGCGTCCCACCAGCCGCCCAGCGGCGGCGAGGCGTCCCTCCAGCCGTTCAGCGGCGGCGAGGCGCCGCACCAGCCGCTCAGTGGCGGCGAGGCGTCCCTCCAGCCGCTCAGCGGCGGCGAGGCGCCGCACCAGCCGCTCAGTGGCGGCGAGGCGTCCCACCAGCCGGAGATCGGCCGGTGTGTAAGTTTTCTCTTCCGTAGTACTGTAATTAGTTGCATTGGCCCAAGTGACTGGCGTGCTGTATAGCTGAGTTTTCTAGGCCAAGTTGTTAGGAACCGGTCTTGGACGTGGAAAGTCGCCCCTCCTCATCGGGGGCAAAAACATCAATCATCAACTTAAAACAAGACCAACAGATTGATGTCGCCCAATAAGGCATTGACCGACCCATGAAAGCAGGCAGCTGACGGGTCGTGTGTGGTATCTGTTTTTATAAGACAAATATGGTTGATATATTCGTGGCTACTGACGCGGCGTTTGTTTGGATGTCTCGCTGGTGTGAAGGGTCGGCCTGATCCAGGATCGGTTGGTGAACGAGGCCATTACTTTGTTGTCAGGTGGTGGGCCCCGGCTGATTGCATCGGTTTGTCTGGTAGTGTAAATAGCACAGTCTTCATGCTGAGGGAGGCACATTAGAAGCGGTTAAGGCTCGTTGCTATTTCGCTCGAGCTACCGGAAGAAAAATGTTTAATTTGTGGCGCCTCTGTACGGGGGCGACTGCGCACCACCAGCAATTAGAAAAGAAAGCGGGACCGTCTCGTCTGGCTCGTGGTGGGGGCATTGAACCTGGCTTGCAATGCCCAGTCCCCACCAGGGTCTGGCATTTTAACACATTGACAGTTACTGGCGACATTTGCCACATCTCTGGCAAGGTCAGTTGTGTAGTAACCTCGGATGGCGTTGTCTATTTTCTGGTAAAAAGCATATTGATATTTCCCAAGAACCAAGTTCTATCATGCAAGACCTCCGTACAGACGTTGAAATCGGAACACTATCCCGTCTGTCTCGGCCTCTTAGATAGACAAGACGCGAGACATCTTCATCATCAGTAAAATAAACAAAAAGGGGATCCGTAAAACAGACATCAATAGAAGGTACAAAAACCGCTATGACTTGTGCTGCTCCAGTGCGTCAGATAGCGAACCGTCGCTATCTCGGCCGGACCTCGCCGTCTGAGGCGCGCTGAACACCCGCCTCCGGAGCCGCCGCGGACCGGGGCGGTCTCCAGCCTCCGGGGCACCCCGCTGACGTCAGGGATGAGCGAGGCGAGACGGACCGGCGCCGCCCGGGCATCGATTGGGGCCGTGGCAGTGACGCCGCGGCCAGGCGCTGGACTCCGGCCAAGGTCGCGGTCCGACGCACTTCTCCGACGCTCGCACCCGCGCCCGCTCTGCCCTCGGCTGGCCGGTCTGGCCGGGTCTGGAGCCGCGCTTGTCCTGTTCTGTTCTGTCCTGCCCACCATTTGGGAGCGACACTGTCCGCTCTTCTCGGCAAACTGCTCTGATCTGGAGTCGCCCTGTCCTGCCCCGTCCTGCCCTGTCCTGCCCACCACTTGGGACCCTCACCGCCCGCTCTTCTCGACAAACTGCTCTGATCTGGAGCTGCCCTGCCCCACCCACCACTCGTGACCCTCACCGCCCGCTCTTCTCGGCAAACTGCTCTGATCTGGAGCCGCCCTGTCCTGCCCGGTCCTGACCCGTCCTGCCCACCACTCAGGACCCTCACCGCCCGCTCTTCTCGACAAACTGCTCTGATCTGGAGCTGCCCTGCCCCGCCCACCACTCGGGACTCTCACCGCTCGCTCCTCTCGCCATACTGCTCTGACCTGGAACCGCCCTGTCCTGCCCCGTCCTGCCCTGTCCTGCCCACCACTAGGGACCCTCACCGCTCGCTCCTCTCGCCATGCTGCTCTGACCTGGAACCCCCCTGTCCTGCCCTGTCCTGACCTGTCCTGCCTACCACTTGTGAGCCTCACCGCCCGTTCCTTACGGCCTCCCTGGACGTAGAAGCCACGCTGCCCGCCCCGTCTGCCCTTCATTTGTTATCGCTGAAGCCCACCACTCTCGTCTGCTCGGTTTGCCCGACCGCTGTGCCAATCCAAGCAACGTATAGTCATTCCTGGACACGTTTTCTGCGATGTTTGTTATTGAATTTCCCACGCTGGTTGCTTCTCCGAAAACTGCGCTTCTAGGAGTGCTGCGAATGCATGCAGGGATGTCCGACGTGGGACATGCCCCTCAGCATGTCTCTGCGGGGGCTGTTACCGCTCGTGATCACAGCTGCTCCCCTTGCTTGACCTCCCTCAATATGTACCGCCCTTGAGCAGCAGCGGAGCGCAGCTTTGTTACCCTCAGTTGTTCGGGCTCTCGCTGGGCGCACTTGTGGAATGCTTCATGCGGCTCTCAGCAACGAGCACCACCGCCCAAGTGTTTTCAAGGCAGCTCACTTGAACACGTGGCCCGCTATAAGGGCATGAGCGACACCATCGTTGGAAATGTTTCTTTCACTATACATGGATACGGCTACGTAGAGTCGTCTGGCCTGGTGTCTGAGTACCCACGACCGGGCAACTGTAGGTGCTCTGCGCCGCGTGCTGCCATGTGGTACTGTTTGTGCCGAACAACGCCCTTCGCGCGCTTCATATCGGTGTAATGATGCCTCGTCGTTGCAGCTGCGGAGGCATATGGTGCTTTGGACTGAACGAGCCAGATTGTGGCCGACTGACCGTCACGCGAGTTTGTAATTTGCGCGGCGTTGCGACATGATGTTGCGGGCGGCCGCTCT
Organism: Pollicipes pollicipes; assembly: GCF_011947565.3. Lineage (NCBI taxonomy): Eukaryota > Metazoa > Arthropoda > Thecostraca > Pollicipedomorpha > Pollicipedidae > Pollicipes > Pollicipes pollicipes. Next base: position 9,146,371 of record NW_023596461.1, read on the forward strand.
GCGCCGTGTCAAGCGGGCTACCGCGGCCGCGGGCGCCGCGCGAGCAGCGGTGTTTACAGAGGGCCGCGCTGGTTCGGACTGACCGGCCGCATCCGGCCGAGCCGGCCGAGCCGGCCGAGCCAGCCGAGCCAGCCGAGCCAGCCGGGCCAGCTGAGCCAGCCGCGCGAGCAGCGGTGTTTACAGAGAGCCGTGCTGGTTCGGACCGACCGGCCGCATCTGGCCGAGCCAGCCGGGCCAGCTGAGCCAGCCGCGCGTCTCCGGCGGGATGCTCGGCCTCGTCACCACACTCCGCACAGCGCCTGACCTTCTTCCGAGCTCGGCTTCTGGCCACTCGCTTTTCCTGGCGTGTGCTGCGTGTTGTGCCGCGTAAATTTCAGTCTGTGCGAAGATCGTGTATTATGCTGAAGGTGGTACGCGTACGCATTCCTCTTGAAACGTATCGAACTGAAACGGCTCATCTTTGTCATTTCGTGAAGGTTAGGTGGGAGTTGCAGTTTCTGTCACCTGCCGTCTGGTCCCGCGACCGGCTAGGCCTTTCAATCAGATCCCAGACAGCCAGTCCGCCCCCCCCCCCCTCCCTTCCTCCGGGGTAAACTGGTGGGAATTGCGCAGCATTCGGTGGGCTATTTATACCTTACAGAGTGCTGACTCCACGCGATGGAGGTATCGTAGGCGTTCAGCGTGGGTGTGGAGTCACGAGCGCCAGCTGATCCACGAAGTCCGTAATCCCGCCAGCGCGCTGCTTGCCGGGCGCGCGCGGGTGATTCACGGGCATAGCAGGGGGGACTGTGGTGTCGTAGTATGGTGTATGTATGTCGTAGCACAGCAGCCGCAGCGCTGCCGGGCTCGTCATGGTCGGGGGAGGAGGAGGGGGTCACTGTGCGGCGGTCTCAGAACTGCAGATGCGCCTCGTGCCGCCGTCCGTGCGCCTCCTCCCCGACACCGACAGCCAGTCGGCGACGCGGCGTGCCCAGCGCGCCGGCCCCGTTCCCAGGTGGGTCTGTGACGCCGCGACCTGACCCGCCTCGGCCGCCCCGGCCGCCCGGGTCGGCTTTCTCGGGGTCCGCCACCGCCCAGCGCGTGATCGGCGCTGTGTGTGTGATGCAGCCCCGCGACGGGCTTACTGTTTATCGACAGCCGGCGGCGCCGGCGCCGCCGACGGCCGCGTGATGGATAGTGTTTACTCCGTGACGTAAACGACGCACACGCACCCGACGGAAGTGTGAACGTGGGCCGGAACAGGCGACGACGCGCCGCCAAGGCCGCCGCCGACCGTGGTCCGTGACGGAGCAGCAGCCCTTTGTCGGTCGCGGAGTTTTTCCGTTACGGAGCCGCCAGACTGACTCTTTGGCAAGGCCAAACTGCTAAGCGGTGCCGCTCCCCATTGTTAGGATGGCGTGATTCAAAAGGACGGTTCCACCCGAGCTGACATCTTATCTAGAGCAGCCAGCCGAACCAGGAACTGTTAGCCCAGTTTTTGCAGATTACAAACGGCGCACTGCAAGAGTAAAAGCCTTAAAGTACACATTGATCCAGTCGTCTGGTCCGCGGCGTAGCTACAAAACAGAGCCGCTGAGCCAGATTGGCTCAGTGACCTTGGCTGACCCCAGAAGCGACTTCGCGTGTGCGCTGTTCGGCCGACGTGGCACGTGCCGGCGCCGGCGGCACTGATTCTCGCCCACATTCTCCGTTTCCGGTGTTGGGTTTTGCGGGGCGCTGCCCTCGGCTGGGGCCGCCCCGCCCGGCGCGTGCGTGCGCGGAGCCGGCGGGCTGACCGCGCCTGTGGCGCGCCGTCAGCTGGGGACACGAGCTGCAGCTGGTCACGACAGCTGGTGACGCGAGCTGCAGCTGGTTAAGACAGCTGGTGATGTGAGTTGCAGCTAGTGACGACAGCTGGTGATGTGAGCTGCAGCTGGTCACGGCAGCCGGTGACGCGAGCTGCAGCTGGCCACGACAGCTGGTGACGTGGGCTGCAGCTGGTCACGGCGGGTGCACCGCCGGCCGCCGCCACAGCCGCCTCAGCCGCCATCGTGCCGGGGCTCGGGCTGCCCTGCCGGCAGCGCCGGAACTATGCCAGCTGCTCAGCTCAACCCCGCACGTGCAGGCAATGGCCGGCGAACTGAGAAAGAATCTAACGAAACCAGTACGGGGAGGAATCACGAACAGAGCAGAAGCGGCAAATTCATTAGGACTTTTATCACACGTCGTGTGACTTGAACGTCGCCGTTTAGTGAGAAGGTGTTGAAATGTTCAGGAACATAGTTCCGTTATAGATGCAAAACATTTCCCAGGCTATTTCGCAGCTGGCTTAGTTTGTTGGACGGTAAGGTGGCATCGTTCACCGGCACAAACAGTCTTTAGCGTGCATAGTCAGTCCGCATCCGGTCCCGCTCACCCACGCCGAAGCCGGGCGTCTCAGGGGGGGGGGGGGGGGGGGGGGAGCAGTCCCATAAAGCCGTGTTAAGAAGCCGGATTCCCAAAGCGGAACTATGCACGTACGCAGTTCTGGACTGTGCCGTGTAATCATGCGAGTCGAAGTCAAGCCGATTTTTTTTTAGTTCCTCGATTTTTGTCAACTGGTAGGACGCGCCTGTCGGGCCGAGTTGTCCCGGCTCACTGAGCAGGTGTGTCACTTTCTAAAATAAATTGGAATGCTGAGCCGATGAGGCTGACCTGACCGTCAAATTATGATTTCCTGACGACTTTTGGTAATCCGATTTTTTTTCGTCGATTCCGAAACTACTTTTCTGCGGGGGAACGACGTTCCCTTTCACGGTAAAATGATGTTTTTGGGATGGAAACTTCAGAATGGGCGTGCAATTCACAGAGAAAGCGTCCTTCAGTAATGAAATAAATCAAAAGTGTGTAGGTCATCGCTTAATCTGCATCATCCCAGGCTCAGGTCACCCCCGGCCTGCCGAGGTGACCGTCCTGGCGAGGTCAGCTGGGAAGGGCGCCGGCCGGGGCGGGCCGGGGCGCCAGTGAAAGCAGCGCGCGCTCCCTGAGAAAGCGACGCGTTCGCTCAGCGACTGACCCCAGGAGGTCGGCGGCCGGCGGCGCCTCTGACCCGGCCCGGCCGCCACACGCGCATCAGTCCGGCCCGCACCGGATGGCGGGGTGTCGGCCTGCACCGCCGGCTGACCTCGGATAAGTTTCGCTCTGTCTGGTGATGTGTGGCATAATCTGCTGTCTGGGTGCAGATGAGTGGTGATCGTGGGTATAGCTTGTGTCAAGCAGACGGTGACAGCGAAGCCGGAGTAAAGCACATAACCACTGTGCATGCATTGCCTGTGTTCAGTGCCGCGGATCAGGCAGACGACAGAACATCAGCCATGATGCGGCAGTCAGCTCTTTAGTTTTTATCGCTAGTTTCTCTTTCTGTTCATACTATTTCCTAGCAAAAAGAAGAGGCAATAATTACAGCGATGTTCGTGGAAACGTGAGATCCAGCGGGCTTAACAGCCCAACACTGGGCTGGTCGTGATTTACGCTGGAAAGTTAGTTCTGTATTACTACTCACATTTGCTGAGTGTGGCCGTCAGCGCGCCGGCGATTATCCGGGCGTGCCGACGGGTCAGTATCTGGTGCGGACCGCCGTGCAGTATGGATTTACTCTGCCCGGGCGGCAGCCGGCCGCTGGCGGCCGCCGCTGTGTGCCGCTGTCAGGGACGGCGCGTCGGCAGCTGCTGTGTGTGACACTGGCGGGCACGGCCGCCGCTGTGTGCCGCTATCAGGGGCGGCGTCGGCAGCTGCTGTGTGTCACCCTGGCGGGCACGGCCGCCGCTGTGTGCCGCTATCAGGGGCGGCGTCGGCAGCTGCTGTGTGTCACCCTGGCGGGCACGGCCGCCGCTGTGTGCCGCTATCAGGGGCGGCGTCGGCAGCTGCTGTGTGTCACCCTGGCGGGCACGGCCGCCGCTGTGTGCCGCTATCGGGGGCGGCGCGTCAGCAGCTGCCGTGTGTCGCTATCAGGGGCGGCGCGTCGGCAGCTGCTGTAGGTCACACTGGTGGGCACGGCCGCCGCTGTGTGCCGCTGTCAGGGACGGCGCGTCGGCAGCTGCTGTGTGTGACACTGGCGGGCACGGCCGCCGCTGTGTGCCGCTATCAGGGGCGGCGTCGGCAGCTGCTGTGTGTCACCCTGCCGGGCACGGCCGCCGTTGTGTGCCGCTATCAGGGGCGGCGTCGGCGGCCGCTCCGGAAGCGGTCACGCCGGGCGCCCGGCGCCGGCGGTCGGCCTGGCCAGTGAGTCAGCCCGAGCCGGCGCGCACGTGTGACCGGCCGCCGCACCTGACCGGCAGCTAATCGCCGACCTCCGCCCGCTGAGCGCCGCCCGGTGGCGACACCGGCCGCCACATGTGCCGCCGACGCTGCAGCGGGGCGCGACCGGTGATGCCGCGGGCTGGCGGCCCTCGCGGTCAGCTCGGGACGCGGGCGGCAGCCGGCGGTTCGCAGCCCGGAGCGCCGCGCGCCGAGCGGTCCGCGCCCCGTGGCCTGGTCAGGTGACGGCCGGACGTCACGTGACCACCCGGGCTGGACGGGCCCCGGCCCCGTCCAAGGACACATGACCAAACACGGCTCGGTCCCGAGCTGCGGACCGGCGCTGGCTGGTCCTGCACTGGGCACGGCCGGCCGGGCTCGCCGTACAAACCCGCCGTCCAGTGGATGCTCGGCCTTGAAATGGGCTGTTAGTTACGCGTTTGCGGTGTCTCGGCCCGAGGAACGTCGTGCTGTCAGAGCCCATCTTCTGGCAATGTGCCGTGCAGCTGACGCGACGCGCTGCCGGCAGTGTCGGGACCACGGAAGCGGAGCCCGAGGCCAGCTTCGCTCCGCCGCTGCACGTGTATGGAAATGCAGCGTAGAAAGTGTCCTGGCAGGCTTCCACCGAGTTGCATGTCAACTGACTTGAGCACTCCGTCAAAGAAGCTTCCGCACTCTTCCGACGTGCAGGTGATATCGGAGTCATCGCAGCGTGGATTGAAAGCCTGCGTCAACAATCGCTTCCGGCCTGCCACTGGTTTCTCGTCCGGCTATCGCATGTTTGTTTTAAGCGAGCTCCCAGGTGCACGCCCCGTGCTATTGGTGACTCCATCGGCAGCTGACGCGTCATTTGTGAGCGATTAGTCGCTCGCGCCGAAACCAGAACAGGGACAGACGTGCCGGCCGTTATCACGCTCGAGCCCTCAGACCAAGCTCCGAACTGGCCCGCCGACGTCTGAGGTCCGTTCTGGAGGTGTCGGGCCGTTCTCCAGCGGGGTTAGCCGCCGTGGGCTCGGGGGGACAGCGGACGGCAGGGTCGGTGCTGTCCCGCCCAGCTCACCCCAGCCGGACTCGTGCCGAGCTGCCGAGCCGATTGGAGCTGGCACAATAGACGCATGCCTGGCCGGGCCGGGACAATGCGCGCACAGCGCCGCAGGAATGCCGAGCGAGCGGGCCGGATCGTAGTCATGAACGGGTCGGGATGGGCGGTCAGGTGGCGCGCCGCTGGCAGCAGCCGGCCGGCCGGCCCCGGACGGCTCGTCTTGCGCCGTGCCGGGTGCGCGGCGTCCCCTGGCCAGCCCTGACCGTCACCGTCACCGTCACCGTCACCGTCACCGTCATCGTCATCGTCATCGTCATCGTCATCGTCATCGTCGCCGTCACCATCACCGTCACCATCACCGTCACTGTCACTGTCACTGTCACTGTCACTGTCACTGTCACTGTCACTGTCACTGTCATCGTCATCGTCGCCGTTACCGTCACTGTCACCGTCACCGTCATAATCACCAGTCACTGTTACCGTCACCGTCACCGTCACCGTCACCGTCATCGTCACCGTCACCGTCACCGTCACCGTCACCAGTCACCCGCTATCTGATGGTAGCGGGTGACTGGCGGTGTGCCGGTCCGGTGCCGCCACCTCAGCGCGGGGCCAGGACCTGGTGTCGTCCCGTCCGCCCGGTGGTGTGTGGTAATGCTGGCTCGTCACGGGGACGGGCTCAGGGGGAGGGGTGACACGCTCCACCGGTGGGTGCTTGTGGGCAATCGTGGACGCGACTTTTCGGAGCTTGCGGGTGAAAGTGAATGCGTCGGCGAGCTTGGATCGTGCAGGCGTACCAAGGAAAGAAGGTGCTGAAATGAGTCGGATTTTTCGGTCCTCTTTTAGCAAGGAATCTGGGCGGGTTTCCAGCTGCAGTACAATCCCTTACTAGGGAGGTAAAAATGTGCATTGCTGTAGAGCATTAGATGCGGGTCCACCTTAAAGTGGTTTGCGCTCTGTTAAGTTATCATGCGCTCTGCACTGGTATGCACCTGGGCTCTCTAAGTCGGGTTGCTGCAAACACGGCCCAGTTTTTGTTCTTTCGGCTTCGTGGTAGAGCAAGCAAAGGCACTTTTATGTTCTTCTAAGTAATACCATTACACATGCTGTTAAAGCTGGACTGAGTCTGTCGGTAACTGGGCCTGAGCACTGACGACAAGGACTCTGTCGAGACAGACCAACGGGTGTAACCGGGCGCCAGTCAACTCCCATGGCTGTCCCCTTCCTCTGCAGTTCCCGCTGCCGTTCTGTGTCAGTAACCGAACGCGGCGCACACAGCGGCGCTGTGATCCGCCGCATCTGCCTGCGAGCGCCACTGAAGGCCCTGAAGCCGTTCCGGAGCGCGGGGTCTGCTCTGGCGGGGTCATGGCCCCCGCCCGTGACCGGGTCATGACAGCCACGCCGGCGGGGTGGGGCCTTCCTCATACCGGGGTCGCCTGTGAGTGTTGCGGTGCAGTGGTGACGCGCAGAACTCTTTTAAAGAATGGAAAAAGGCATGTTTCGTGCTTGCACGACCTTACCGGAGGGACTCAGCGGGGCGGAGCCCACGAATCATTTTGTACCTGCTCATGAGAAGGACGATGATGCGGCGGCGGCGGCGACGTCTGACGTGTGTAGCCTCACGCTCGTTGTTGACGCGTTCAGCCGCTCGACCGCGGAGTCTCGGCCAGAGCGGAGACGCGACCGCCCAGCCAGCGTTCTGCCCTGTTTCCCCCGCAGATCTGTGACCGACTGGAACGCTGAATGATGAGCCGAACTGAGCCGGCGGCGTGGCGCCGGGCCGGGCCGGGTCGAGCCGGGCCGGGCCGAAGCCGGGCCGAGCCGGGCCGGACTGGGCTGGGCTGGGCTGGGCTGGGCTGGGCTGAGCTGGGTTGAGGTCGCTCCAGCGATCGAGCGCGGCAGGTTGTCTGCATTGGGCGGTGCCCGCCCCGGCGGGCGGCTCAACTGCGATCCCATCCCCGCCACTGTCGGGACGGGTGCGGTGGCGCCAGGCGACGGCGTCAGGCACGGCTGACGCCCCGGCCTCTGGCGCCCCGGCCTCGGGCGCCGCCGGCGGATGTGCTCTGACGAGCGACGCGGCCGAACCTGTGGCGTCCGTCTCGGCAGCAATGTCAGCGTTAGGCGCGGTCGAACCTGTGGCGCCCGTCTCGGCAGCGGCGCCAGTATCGGGCACGGCCGAGCCTGTGTCGCCCGTCCCGGCAGCGGTGTCAGCGTCGCGCACGGCCGAGCCTGTGGTGCCCGTCTCGGCAGCGGTGTCAGGGTCAGGCGCGGCCGCCGGCTGCTGATGCGTGCCGGCCGCAGCCCAGAAGCAGGCGTTCGGCACTAAGCTGGCATCGGCCGAGTGCTCGGATATCTCGACGTTTGGAGTTGCACACATCCCGCCACCATGGATTCCCAAACGGGTCCTCTCGATTAATATCTTGCCATCCGGGCCGCAGCCTGGGAAGCCCTGGCGGTCCGTCCGGACCGCAGCATGAAAACTTGTGATTCGACAGTACTTGCAGCCGGTCCTAAATCAGTATCGGCGGTACTGGAGCGGCGCCTTATCTGGGAATGTCAGCACGTAGTCGCAACCAGGAAATATCGACCTGTGTTGAACGCATAAAGCAGGTAAATGTTTCGGTGCCAGTCCAACCTTTCCGGTTTTTGGCTCGCACCCCCACATACAAGCCGGTCAGACAGGAATGGCGCCAGACTTCGGTAGGGTCGGGCCGACAGCGGATCATGGCTCGGTCGCCGGCCGCCGGCCGTCGGCCGCTGGACCGGGGCCGCTATCGGTGCCTCGTCCGGTGCCGGCCCGACACCCGGCCGGCCCGGCCGCACGCCGCGCCGACGACGGCGGCCTCGGGTCACTGGCCGCCGGTCAGCAGGGAACTTTGCTAGGTCAGCGGGGACCCGCGGACCGGTGTAGGACTGAGGACGCACCCCGTCTTGCCGGTTGTCTTCGGTGTCTTGCAGATCATCTGACTCGGTTTGCTCGGATGCATGTCCTCACTGAGGGACATGTCAAAATAAAGTCACCACATTTTCAGTTGGCTGCCCTGCAGTGCCGGATTCTGCGGCGATGACGGGGTGGCCCTGTCCGTCTTCGAAGCATCGCAGTCAGTACAGTCGCTAGCGTCACGGCTTCATGCCAGCTGGGCAAGCTAACCTCGTCCGGGCGACTGCGACATGACACGCCTCCGCTGCTAACACCTTCACAGAAGCGGCGACGGCCTCGGAGCCCGGCGGATCGGGACGTGGGACGTGGCTGGAGTGTTTGTGTGAGGATACCGCTGTATGCAGCGTGTACGGATCGTCGCGGAAGTGTGCGCGCACAAACATCTAGTGGCGTGTCTGTACACAAGGAGGTACGTGAGGCAAAACACGGGCGGGTGGGATGCTTCTCACTCGTGACCTTCATTTCACGGGTCACGTCAGAGAACGCAGAAGAGTGCCCTCAGTATGTGGTCGTACTTCGCAGCGATCGCTGCAGCGAATTTTTTTGCAGTGCTCCGACAGATTTTTCCTAAAAAGGACAGCTTGCAAATTTATAATCAGGGCAATGGGGTGTGTTTGGCAGATCGTCGGTCATCCATCTTTCGATGATGTTCAGCCCTGGACAATGGAGATCCCAGTACTCTCACGTCATGTGGGCTGATCCCCATCTCGCGGTGACGCACCTGCAGTCACTGAAGCACACGCGGAGAACACACACAATTGCTCGGTACAGCGGCGCGCGCCTTACCGAAACGTCAGCACTTCTGCTCTCCCGGTGAAGCCGGGGCGAGCCAGCGTCGGCGCCGGGTCACGCCGCTCCGGTGCACCTTCCGGTGAGGCTGGGGCGAGCCGCGCCAGCCTCAGTGCTGGATCATGCCGCTCCGGCGTACCTCCCGGTGAAGCCGGGGCGAGCTGTGCCAGCCTCAGTGCTGGATCATGCCGCCCCGGTGTACCTTCCGGTGAAGCCGGGGCGTGCCGTGCCAGCCTCAGCGCTGGATCACGCCGCTCCGGTGCACCTTCCGGTGAAGTCGGGGCGAGCTGTGCCAGCCTCAGTGCCGAATCACGCCACTCCGGTGTACCTTCCGGTGAAGTCGGGGCGAGCCAGCCTCAGCGCCGGTTCACGCCGCTCCGGTGCACCTTCCGGTGAAGTCGGGGCGAGCCGTGCCAGCCTCAGTGCCGGATCACCGGCTCCGGCGGTGACGTCGTAGGCCGCTCGACGCACGGGCATCGGTGATGTTCGCCGTATCGGTGCGCAAACATTGATAGCATAAACATCCGTGGTCGTATGTGGTCGGCAGTGTTGACACCGCGGCTTGGCGCTTTAGGCTGGGAGCGGACAGCCGTATCGGGTCTTCGGCCTGGTCAGTCAGCGTCGGTCGTCACCGCCGGCGCGGCACTGACCTTCCCTCCCCCGGGCTCGCTCGTCAGCGGCGGGCATCCATTCACACCGGATGGGATCGGTTCCTTTCTCACCGGAAGACTGCGCGGCCGCGTTGCCGGGAGGTGCGGCCGCTCGGCTCGGCTGGACGGCTGAGAGAAGGGCCGCTCGGCGGGCGGCCGGGAGCACGCGCATGCGGAGACCCGACACCGGACCCGGGGGCCGGCATCGCCTCCAGGAATATACGGGCGCGCGGGGCCGGTGTTGAGCGGCGCACCTGTCACGGCGCTGCGGCTGTCCGACCCCCCGTGTCGGGGCCGAGCGGCACTCCGATGCGACCCCGCAGCTGTGTGCGTCGTCTCGGCAGGGGGCAGCGCCCGCTGGGGGACGGCCGCCGAGAATAGTCCTTACCAGCAGTGCGTCGGATACGTCTCGGGGGAACTGCGCTGGATTTGTCGGCGGCCGAGGTCGGGTGCTTGTGATGGCAGATTGAATTCACTCGCTTAAAGACGCATGTCGTTGTCACCTGTGGCAGGACCACCGGGAGATGCGAGGCAATTGAAGGCACATGAAACACCTAAGGTGGAACCTTTCGTCGGATGGTGTTTTCCGAAGCTAGTTGCTTCCATTAAGCGTTAGATGGAACAGTAGTATTTGGCGCGAGCGATCCATGAGAACGATCATCGGCAAGAAAAAGATAACGGTTCTTGAGATGAGTTGGTGTCGGCGTTTACGACTTTTTGCCAGCGTGCTTTGCTTTACGTCAACTTGATGTTTCCGTGCTGTTTCCGCGCGGCGGTATTCACATGTTTTTTTTTTAATTTTGCCGAAAGATTATATGGATCGTCGATCTGGAACATGTGGACAAGTTGTGGTCGGATCTGGAGTGTGCATTTAGCTATGTTCGCGAGCGACATTTAGGTGGCATTTTGTACAACAGTGGCACATGAGATGCGACGCCGCCACAGTGTCAGAAAGAGAAGCGTGAACTCGTCAGTCTTCTCACCAGAAGCCTCTGATGTCCCACAGATACGACGAGGGAAACGATGGCTTCCTGGACTTGGAGGAGCTGAAGAAGATGATGGAGAAGTTGGGAGCGCCGCAGACGCACATCGGCCTGAAGCAGATGATCCGCGAGGCCAATGAGGACGAGAACGTCACTAAGATCGGCTTCAGAGCGGTAAGATCAGCCTCCGCCCTGATAATCAAGCGCCCGACGATACCTCTGGTGGTAACGACGTTTTCCAGCAATGGACAGCTCAAACGGTATTAGAACTTCCCGACGCTGGGCACGGCTTTGAGGCCCCTTTTGCTAAGTAGCAAGCATCGAGCGTTGTGCTAGATACTTGCTCGCTTTGTCCTCGGCGCAAATTTTGTGGCCTAGCAGCATTCAGACTGATTCAAGGGAACCCCTCTTGACAGCTGTGGGTAATTTCTGGACGCCCGTGACCGCCGCCTCAGCCTTTGCCTGTTGAGTGAGCTGTTCTTCACAGAGCCGTTGCTTTGTGATGGTATGTGTGATATCTGTTGGCTCTGCCCTCGGCGGTGGCTTTGCGGTCAAGCAACAGTCCGTCTAATTCATGGGGTCTCCCTCCTCCTCTTGACAGCCACGGGTGATATCCCGAGACCCGTGACACGAACTGTCGCACCAGCCTGTCTGAGCGGCTAACGTTCCCTGCCGGCCGGCAGTTTCTGACCGTGTTCCGCCGGGCGGCGGCCGGCGAACTGACGGCTGACTCGGGCCTCAGTCAGCTGGCTAAGCTCACCGAGATCGACGTCGACGAAGTGGGCGTGGCTGGCGCCAAGCAGTTCTTCCAGGCCAAGGTGCGTCCGCGCGGTGGCGAGCGCCGGTTGGAGGGCCGGCGCCGTTCAAACGGCCCACGCTGTTCAAAGGATCAACGCCTGTGGGATAGCTGGTGCCGGTCGGAGGTCCGGCGCCGTTCAAAGAGTCAACACTGGTGGGATAGCTGGTGCCGGTTGGAGGGCCACCGCTGGTCGCAGGACCACTACCGGTCGGAGTGCCGGCACCAGTTGGAGGGCCAGCACCGGTCGGTGGGCTGGCGCCCGTTTTCATCATGCTCTCGTACTGAGTAACAACATGATTTTGCCTGGAAAGATACGTTATGAAACATTTTGAGTTCTCATGTGCTGCGTTTTGGTCTGTACAGCAGCCGGTTCACAGTCAGATCGTCGGCGAGTCAGTATCACTCATCTGTTCGTTGGTGTGTCAGTGTTACCCATCTGCGCGCGGTGTGAGCCCGGTGTCGCTGGACAGCTGCGGCCGGACGCTTCCGCCGAGCTGTACCTGCCCTGTTCCTCGACAGATCTCGGAGCTGGAGCGCGACAAGAACTTCCTGGAGGAGATCCGCCGCGAGGAGGAGGAGCGCCAGCGACAGGAGCAGGAGCGGCGCGAGCGCAAGGCCGAGTTCAAACAGAGGGCGGCACTGTTCAACCACGCCTAGCTCAGGTGGCGCTACCGTCGGGATGCGTGACGGGAAGTGCACTCGTGGAGAGCGTGTGATAAGCAATGCGGTGTTTATCTTACTGTGTTTTTGGGAGGGGAAGGTGCAAATTTAAATGAAAACGGACATGTAGCTCTGATGGTGGTTTTGGTGTGTGTGCTTGCGTGAGTTGCTGCTTTTTTCCTCAAGTTTTATCTTGCGAGTTTTTCTTATTTTCGCTTTCAGTGTTTTAATGTCAAAGCTATTTCAAATTATCGTGTTTATTTTTTAAGCAACCGTAGATGTTAATGCGTAGCATTCATCCATAGGGTCATACGAATGCGTGCTGATGGCGAATGAATTGCATAACCCAGTGTAGGCGGAAACAGTCCAAGCTTGTACGCATGTTCCGTGAAATGCTGAAGTGTTGATTAAAACCCGAGTAGCTGCGCCTGTGGGTCGGATTTGAGCGAGTGCAAACTAGAAGTGCTATGGTGTTAGTAACGACTCAACGTGCATCAGCTCATAACAGTAGACATTAGATGAACTCGCCGCATAGCTGAATTAGACATATCGGTAAATATCCGCCTGTGTAATGTGCCTTGTGTCTGCGTAGTGCCCCTAGTAGTAGTTATATATTTGATGCTGAGTCTAATTTGGAGCTGGTTAAATTGTGATGTTCATTTGTGATGTGGTGCTCATGCGTTTGTGGTCAGAGCTTCTGTGCGATCTGCATGGCGATCAAATACAGTTGTAACAATATCGCGCCTTTAACTTCCCCCCACAAGCACCCGACGCGCGTTGAGCACTGATGCACGCCCAGATTTGCACACCGCAAAGCAGGCACGCCGCAGAAAATGCCGTACGCAAGTCACATTCATTAAGGCTAGGCCATTGGAGATCAGGCTGTACCTGTGGTTGCACAAGTGGGTAAGTAGTGGGACGGGCTTACACAAGTCGGGGCCGTTCATTAGATGCTTGGAGCATTTATTAAAAAATTTGGAAAATCGTTTGACAGCGACGTCCAGTTACGTATGACACGCAAGTATCCATCGCCGCCAGTTCACCACCACCCGGCCCCATGTCCAAGTTCACCACCCACCACCAGGTCCTGTGTCCAAATTCACCGCCCACCACCTGGTCCCGTGTCTAAGTTCGCCGCCCACAACCAGGCCCCATGTACAAGTTCACCACGCACCACCAGGTCCCGTGTCCAAGCTCACCACCCACCACCACCAGGTCCCGTGTCCAAGTTCACTACCCACCACCTGGTCCCGTGTCCAAGTTCGCCACCCACCATCTGGTCCCGTGTCCAAGTTCACCACCCACCACCTGGTCCCGTGTCCATGTTCGCCGCCCACCACCTGGTCCTGTGCTTAGTCCGAGCGACTGCCTCTCGGACGGCGCCAGCAGCGCCATCTTTATCTGTGACCTGTCATCCCCCGTTCGTGTGGCGCCTGCAAATCTCTTTTTGCAGATTTGTCAACGTGTTCGCCTTTTTCCGCGCCTGCATACCAGAAGGTAGCTGTCTTTTCTCTCATGGTATCGCCTAGCAAATCTCCGCGTTCGCGTGCGTTCCTGTCCACGTTTAGGGTTCTAAAACCAACGAACAAACAACACTCATTCGCTATTGCTCTCGAAAATTCATTTCGATACAAAATTCGGTACAAGTAAGCGCATCGTAAAGCGGGGTGGTCACTACAACACCAACAACTAGCGCCGCACATCCCCTAGTGGCGGCGGCAGCTAAACATGTCGCCCCGGCGACGGCCAGATGTCACCACCGGCGGCGGCGGGGCACCGTGTACTCCCAGGGCGCCGCTCGCCGCCGCTCCCAAAACAGCCAACAACCCGACATCGTTGAACAGACAGCTGACCGCGCAGGTCTGCGGAGGGCCCGGCGCCGGCGGCGCGCGTGACGGGGCGCCAGCGTCGCTGGACTACGGCCGCCCCGGGCGCCGTCACCCCCACAGAGCGCTATCACAGGCGGCCACTATCACAGTGCGCCGGCGGACAGGCGACACGCGCAGGCGGCTGGCGCGCGGCGCAGCGCCGGCGCCGGGGGCCGCTACGTGCCGCTCCTCTGGGCGCTCGGCTGCGACACGTCGTCCCCGAAAGCCGCCTCCGCGTCCTCCTGGTACAGGCCGTCCTCGCCGCCGGACGCGTCCCTGTCGGCGGCAGGGAGCTGTCAGTGGCGGCAACACACAACTGGAATCCGACGACGCCCCTCAATGACAAGCAACCAGACCGAGTGTGGGCCAACGCAGTACAGGTAAATCGCTCAATGCACGTTTTTGCTCTATTTCGGTAGTCTGCTTCCATTAATTACAATGTTTTGATCGGTTACTCCGTTTAACTGGCAGGTACATCAGGTCCAACACGCATTCTCCATTTGTCGGCACAACACAACGGTCCCTCCGACGAGCCGCCAAGGTCACAACTAAGCACTTGAGTGCAACCCCAGTGATACGAGTTGGACTTCCGGCTGGTTGTTCAGTTGTACGGATAACGCCGGCAGTTGTTGAAGTTGTGCGATAAGGCACGGATAAGACACACAGGAAAAGCACACCACACGGCAGCACGCCGAGACCGTCCGGGGAAAACTGCCGGCGGTAGACTAACACGTCGGCTGGCACCCCGGTTGGCAGCCCTCTCACCAGCGGCCGCCGGGCGGCCCCGGCCGCTCGCCCGGCAGCGGGAGCCGGCGGAATTTTCCATGGCGTGCCAGGCGGTGCGTGACGTCAGGGGAGGCCGGCGCCGACCCGGCCGCGGCACAAGGCCACCCGTGTCAGGGACCCTGGCCTGGCCCGTGCGGGGCCGCTGCGCAGTACTGTCTGTCTCCCACCCCATCACTCGCGCCCGCCGCCTGTGACGGCCTGAGACCGCACACGACCGGCTCGGGGCGGCCCGCCCAGCTCGCAGCGGTCGGTCGGAGCAGACGCCGGCGGCGGCTGGACCGGGAGCGCGGCCAGCGCGGCCAGCGCCGCGGCCGGTGTCCGCCGTCCCCTCACTCACCTGAGCAGGTACACCACCGCCTCGTAGGTGGACATCATGATGGCCGTGTTGGGGATCTGGCGGACGAGCTGGGTGCCGAGGCCGCGGTACAGGCCGCGGTGGCCTTCCTCGCACCACACCACGTACAGCGTCTGGAAGAAGCCGCGGTACTTGGTGCCCTCCTCGCGCAGCCGGGTGCGCGCCACCTCTGCAACGGAGAGGCGGCGCCCGTCAGCCCCAGGTCAGGTCACACGCGGCACGGCCAGTTGGGAAGGGGGACGGGAGGCGGGTGAGTCGCAGCTACATTCGGTCAGTCACCTTGGCAGTGGGGGACGAGTGGGCGTCGGCCATGAGTCATACGGCATTCGCCTGTATACCTGACGCCCCCGCCGCCCCACATATGCTGAACTATTGCCGTCGCAACGAGTGCCTCACAAAACCGGTTCTGAACGGGGTTTGCTATTCCACGTGGCTGGCAGCCAGCCACAAGGTAAGCGGCAAACAGCCAGCCGTGCGCCCTCTGGTAGACGCGTCGCCTTTCGAAGCCTTCCCAAAAACAACATGGCAGGAGGTCAGCGAACGGCGGCAGACTTTACACACGCCGCGTAGCTCGACGCATGGTATATCATCAGCACAACACTCGATGCGCTGCCGCTGTCAAACCGGCCAACAGCGCTCAATACCAGCAGAACGTTCGGCCAGCTCGGCGGTAATATTCTCGGGCTGGTTCCGTGACGACCGAAAGGTATACACAAGCCCGCCGTCCTTCAGAGTGTATGCCAATGCATGCGTACCCCCATCTCCAGACAGATTCGCCTACGATTGTGACACATCTCCACACTGCATCCCAAGCCGCGGCGCTCCAAGCGAGCCGAGCAGCTTTGTATTATGCATGCGGTGCCGAGGACCATGCCGCTATCGATGTCACAAACCACCGCCCGCCAGCTCAGGCGTCCGCGTCACTGTCGGCCGCAGGCGGCTCACCCCGGAGGTCGCTGAAGATGGCGGATTTTCAACGCGAGCTCATGAACCTGATGCCATAGCATGCGTCACAAACGGCTCAGCCCGAGGATGTAGAATTGCATCAGTGCCCGACAGTTCGTGTCGACGAGAAGAGGGTTTTCTGTCCACTGCCTCTCCCAAGAAGTGTACCGTTGCATCAGACTGTTGGGGTTGCATGTCGACGCAAGCTAATGTTTGTTTTGATTATCCTGGTGCCGATTTCCCCAGCCATAGATCGGTGAAAAAATCTATATCAAACGAGTCCACGCCCAAACAGCCTCATTTTTAGTTGGGAGCATAAACAGGTCGACAGGTGCTGGCCATTCACGAAGAAGTGCGAGGTTATATAAACGGGAGCCAGCGCAGCCGTCGGCCACGAAGGCCGGCCCGCGACAGCTGGCAGCACATGTGTGCCCCGGGCGTATCAGACAATCCGACGGTCAGCCCGGCCACGTGACCCACCCAGTCTGCCCCACCCCTGCCTCATCCCTCAGATGTCCATTTCGCCCATCCTTTGTCAGTTACTACACACAGACTACGGGGACGCTGCAAAGCCAGTCTAACGCGAAATCAGGCAATAAGATATGATGCATTCTCTTAATCGCACATCGAACGAAAATCGTGCGGATTCCCGGCAATGAACGGATTCTGTAGAGCACACATTTAGCGGGCCCGAGCGACCGCCTCACAATGTGAGCAGGGCACTGGGCTGCGGCCCGGCGCGTCACGTTGTTGTCCGTCCGGGGAATCCGTCACGGGACGTGACGGCAGCGCCGGCCCGCGGGGCGACCCCGTGATTTTCCATCACTCATACGCCCCGACACGTGTGACCGCAACGACCCGCGCGGAATGTCTGATTCACCAGCCTGGTGACGGCAGTGCGCAGAAGGCCTGCGCTTTTCCGTCACCCCAGGACAAAACAGCTGGAGATAAACACACTTTGCAGCGGCTCTGAGGCCGGCGACTGAAATGGCGGCATGAAAAACGGCAGGGCGTAAACCACGCCCACCCGGGTTCAAACCGCCATAGCTGTTTTCACCGAACTACACACCGCGACAGCTGTTTTCACTAAACCATTTGCGTTGATCAGGACCAACTCAAACAGACCGCAACCGTGGGTTCAAAAGGGTCCAGTTGCTCGAGAATAAACCCGTTCAGACCGCATGCATGAATTGGCATGGGTTCAGCTGCTCGAATCAGGACCGATTGTCGGAGCATTTACAGTGTGGGGCCTAGCGCACCGTTCCCGTTTTCCTTGTACACAAAGTTCGACTAGCACAAACGCCAGCCTGGAATGAGTCCGCCCGGGCGCCCGGACACTGCTTCCGCACCCGGCCGCGTCCGGCCGGCTGAGCTAGTAGACGACAGAGATAACCCATTTCGGTAGGGTGCACCGCTGCTATGTAAACGGAAGGTCTGGCTTGTCACAGCTGCCGGCAGGACGGGTCCACGAGCGGCGCTGCACGCCCGCGCCGCGTCGCAACGGTCGTGCCAGCCAGGCCACGCGTGTGGAGCGGCTCTAGACACCAGACGGCCGGCGCGCGCCCGGCAGACGCCGCCCGACCACAGCAAGGTCGGCTGACGAGGCCAACAGACTGACGCGGAGGCGCGGCCGAGAGCGCCCGGCAGACACAGGTCTGCCAACGACGTCAAGCGCGACGGGGAGGAGAGGGGAGGGGCCCGTAAACCTTCACCTTGAACCTACACAAGCCTTCCGACGATTACATAACTCGAGCTCATGTTTACAATGCCGCCGCACGGCGTCCACAAATACCCCACAGAACGCCGCATCGCAAGATTTCAAGCCTAACACGCCACAGCCTGTCCTCGATCCGGGCGGCGCAGCTCCGACGCGGCCCGAGGCGCTGCGGTCACTGGTGCCGCCCGGCCCCGCCCCGAGGCCCGGCCACCTCCCACCTGCCGCGCCACTCCACTACATTCGGCCAGCGTTGGGACCGGCGGCTGTATCGAGCGGGGAGGCCGCGCCGAGCGGTCCGACCACAGCGCAGTCGGGGACGCCCGGCGGCGACGCGTCCACGGCCAAGGTTCTGCGGGCGGCGCCCGTTGCCGGGGCAGGAGCCGTGCGTCCACCGCGGTAACAGCCGGTCGTCACGAGCGTGGCCGCCTGCCGGGGCGCCGGGCCACCGATCGTCGTCCGGCCTGAGGCCAGCCCGACTCCAGCCGTCGGCCCACGCGTCTATCAGCCGGCTCACCAACTTAACACCACCCGGCGGAAAAAACCGGTTATGCCCGGATATTTCTGGATTGTTCCGACCGTAGCCAGGAGTGAGCCGACGTACGGGAAATGAAAATCCGCCCAGCGGCGCCAGCACGGACATTTTATTTGCCATTAAAGCGCTAAAACTGGAAACCCATGGCAATGACCCGCAATGCCACAGTTCTGAACTGTGATGCCAGACAAGCCAGATCATCGGACCCGCGTGTGTGGAGGACGGGACCGGCGCGGCCGGTCGGCGGCGCTGGGCTTACCGTGGGGGTAGGCGACGCTGGAGGCGATGGTCTTGGAGGCCGCGCCGGCCAGCATGAACTCCACGAAGTCCCAGCTGGTCTTCACGGAGGGATCGGCCGTGCTGCCCGGAAAACAGGCGGCCGGTCAGACGGACGCGCGCGCGCTCGGACGGCATCCGCCAGCGAGAGCGGCTTGTGACGCTTCCGCCCACCCGGTATCACGGCCATCATCCCGCGAGAGCAGCCGCGATGGTGCGGCCCAACACTACATCAGCGGCTGGGCGGAGGGCGCCCTCTGGCCCACCAAAACCAGACCAACGTAAAAAGCCGTCGTCCGTGCCAGGCGACGACTTTCGAGCGAAAACGACAGTCGCTTTATGCGGTGCGTCTCACACAGGGAATGGACACGTATCTGCGGTGAGTCTCTCATACGTCACAGGTGGTGCACAAATATTAAACACATAAAAACAAGAATACTATGCATCTCCTAACCCACAACTCATAGAACGCAACATAGATGAATTGAATTAAAGTCCCGTTTGCTGAGCGACAATAACAATCTGAGCGGTGGCCAGTGTTTGTGCCCGGATTTCACTCCCAACCTGCTGGAAAGAGATAATCACTACCAGCCGGATACGTGGGAGAAACCCCAGCCCGATATGTGACCACCTATCGACTGAGGTACGAGCTACGCGAAGCTAGTCGGGGAACACCACACACGACCGGCGACGGACGAGACCTTTACAGCAGGGCCGGGACAGGGGCAGAGGTCGGAGCCGGGCCAACAAAAGACGGGGCACGGGCCGGGACAGAGACAGAGGCCGGGGTCGAGCTGCCGGGCCAGCCTCACACAGACGTGCACACCTGCACACGGCCAGACAAAGACACGCCATTGCCTCCGAGGACAACGAGCGACGCGAGAACACCTGTCCTTCGCCCGGCGCTCCATGCCCTCGGCTGCGACAGCAGACATGCCGGCTTCGGAATGACAAACGCCGGCCACAACTCAATCCCATATGTGAAACGGAAGACGACGAGCACAGCGGCCAGCACTGCTCTGCCAGACGGATGACGCCGGCGCCGGGCGCTGCCAGCGCGCGCGCCGACCGTCGATCGTCGACCGCCGGCGGTCGTGCTGCCAGCGCACACATCGCTGCACATTCCCGCGCGCCGAAATAGGCCGGCGGCGGCAGCAGTGACGTCGGCTGGGCGCCGCCGGCCGGCTGTCACCTCCCGCCGCCGGCGCGCGCTCCCCGGTGCCCTGCCCACTTACCGGTACATCTGCAGCTGCCGCTTCAGCCGCTCGTAGATGACGAAGTGGATCATGGTCTCAGTGATGCCGAAGTACGAGGCCGTGATGCCGCGGTAGAAGCCGCGGATGCCCTGCAGGAGCGACACGTGTTACCGGCCGTCATCGTCTCAGGGGAGGCGACAGCCAGCGAGCGCCGGCGCGCTGCACACGGGGACAACGCACGCCCCAGCAGGCCGGCACCGAACGCCACCCAGGACTAGCTGACAGCCGTGGAGCGTGACAGCCTGGGACGCGGCCTAAGCAAAGAGCGTGGCGCGGCCGACCACACAAGGACGGAGATGACTGTCATAACCACTTGACATTTGCAGCACGTCTCGCGCCCGAACATGCGCATCGACGCAAGGATAAATGCATCGCCGTCGAGGTAGACCAAACTGTTTACTGACGGATGGCGCGCCGGCCTTCGACCGTTGACCGCACGTGGCGAGGGGCTCGAGGCCCCGCTGGGATCCGCACAGCCGCACAGTCCCGGAGCGTCCGACCGTGCGCGACCGTGAGGATGGTCTTCAGGGGAACAACAGCCGCCCTCCCTGCACGCGCCGCGGGGCAATGGAACGCTGCTTCGGCACAGGTGGCTTGCGCTGCGAGCCAGTGGCAGTACAAGCGAGTCAAGCCAAGCCAAGCCAATGACAGCAGGCACCAGCGGACTCCAGCATCGCGGTATCGCTCCGGGAACACTAAGGACCTAAAACGGACGAGTACCGAATGCCATACGGGGAGATGAGGGTCGGCTGGGCTTGATGGATGGACCACTCAGCCGCCAGTCGTCCGGACTGACGGCATGAGGTCCAGGCATGCTGGCCAAACACCAACTGACCGCTCTATTCCGGACTCTTAGACTCCATTTATGAGCCCGTGCGCTGCCTTTGGGGCCACCAGCTGTGCCGCCATGCCTAATTGTGCCAAAAGGACGCTTCAAGATGCGTCTGCGAGGAAAATCGGGGAAGCTAATTTAAACAATGCATACAAATGGGCACGAGACGAAACAAAATGGAGACATGACAGCTATGGGACAAAGTCAAACGATTGCATCACTCATCATATAAAGCGCTTTGGGCCAAAGTCAAAGGATTGCGTCAGTCGTCGAACTGGTACAGTTCGCAGCCCTCACGTTATTTGAGTCGCCCTGACCGCGCCCGAGAAAGGCGAACCGGCCAATAGGACCGGCCGCTGACTCGACACTCGTCCCTCTGACGTCAACAGTGGCCTCGGACGGCGGCGGAATGTCGCCAAAGCGCCCGAGGCTCCGAGAGGCGACGGCTGCGTGACGCCAGCCAGACCTGCGTCTATGTCGCGAGGTCACAAAATGGAAGACGGAGATCACTGCGCCCTCGTCTGTGGAGTATTTATTATCGCGTGATCAGGAGGTAATTTCGTCCCAGTGTCGGACACATAATATATTCCGAACAGCCCGCGTTTTCATAAACGCGAGGTTGCTGCTCTATGGACGGGTCGCGGCAATGCAGGGATCGCAAAAAAGCCTCGCGGGCGTGGTGCAATGCTTGTACTGTACTTCTCTCTCTCACATAATTACGACTCCCAGTTTTCTTATCTTATTTGCTTCCGGCGACGAAACCATAACGAATTAAGAGGAACGGACCAATCGGCGCAGTGCATACAAAGGTAGGGCTGATCAGGCAAACGCAACCGCCGAAAAAAAATTGATAACGAGACCTACATTGAGTAGGAACAGCCCCGTGCAAACACACTGAGTGGTCATCATAATTGACAGCGGCATAATCTGACCGTGAAGCGGTCTGGAACGCCAGCGGCGGACGGCCGCGCGGACGACCCGGGCATTACCCACTTCATCGCTGGGCAGCGATGCCCTTGCTTGTGCTATTGGGTGGCCCAGGCAGGACTTTCCATTCGTCTCATTCACGGAGAGGACCGAATCATAGCAGCTGTTCATCTGACGCCAGAAAGCACAGTTCTTCACAGGAGCGATGCGTCGTTCCGCGAAAATGGATGTCCGGGAAATCCGGCCGAAGTCCGCAGACGGCTAGCCTTGGCCGCGTTGGGCCCGCGGCCGGCAGCGGCGGCCAACAGCCGCACATTCTAAACAGCCGCTCAAGCCTCCGTGGGGATCACGCGCCAGCCGCGTGCTGCCGGCGCGGCGACACGTGTGGCGGCGGCCAGCCTCAGTCAGGGGCGGCGCCCCTCCCCCTACCCCAAGCTCGACGGCGGCCGGCCGACGGCCGATGCCAGCCACGCGTGGCCCGCCGCGCCACCTCCGCCGGACGTGCACGCCAGCGGCCGCTGCACCAGGACTCGGCCTGACTGGGCCGGCCGCTCGGCCGGCTGACCCTGGACGGCGAGGGAAGCGCGGCCGGCCGACCCGACCGCGCTCCGGCGGCTCGGCGGCGCTCGGACCGGGTGCCGCCCGGCCGGCGACGCCGGCGCGGCCGCTTGGACGGGTCGGGCGTCGGCACCGGCCGGCCCTCGCGCGCAGGCAGACGGCGGGAGCTGCCCTCACCTGCTGCGAGTAGACCCGGTAGATGCAGTCGGAGAGGCGCAGCCGCTTGCCGAACTGCTGCTGGTCCAGCTGCAGGCGCGTCTTGATGAACCAGATCGGGTTGGTGAGCGTGCAGGAGGTGAACCCTGACAACGGGACGGACAGGGTCACGGATCGGGTCATCGGGTCATCAGCGCACCCCCAAATCCCGTTTCCACGCCACCGGGCGGCACGTTACTGCCTCGCAGGGCCCTACGGCCAGGTCACGGTCGGTCAGGGCGCCACGGCATTCTCACATGACTCTCCCACACCGGTTCAGAGCAAAACAGGAACGAAGCGAACCAGCCAGCACTAGGAAATGGCCGTATAGCCAAGGCGATCCAGTCCATTAAGGGGGCTTCCTTATCAGCGCCGAGCTGACAGATAACTATTTCAGTGACAGACTGTACATGGTCTAACGATTAAGACATCGTCTCATGATGACATGCAACGAGTTGTCAAACATGCACAATGAAAGCACTGTTGCTCTCCAGCGGATCGCGATCTGCCCAGACATGCACGGCTGGGAGGGAATCGCTTGTCCAGCACTGTGTGCTTCTGGTAGCTGAGCTGCGCGGCAGCGACAGACGGAAGAGATCAGTACCGGCAAAACGGCGCAGAAGGCGTGCCGCGACTCGAAAATCCCGAGCCGGGCCTGACACGCCATGGCCGATTCCATATTGATCCAGCGACTTAGCCATTGGGCGGAAATTAGAGAGAAAACCGGCTCTCGTGGGATACGGAACAAACGTCCGATGCTTCCGACTGTCCATTATGCCGGCCGGTGGTGAATGACTGTCCTCCAAACAACAGAGCTGGTCAGAAAAATAATCGTGAAAAACGTCGTGCGCATGATTTTCGTATCAAACAGTAAGTTCTATCAACGCGGTGGACGGTAGGAACCGCTTCTCAAAATAAAAACACCTGCAATGAACTCCTATTGCATGTTCATATTAAAAACAGGACAAGCGCACAGTGTCCCCTGCAACATTTATAAGCTACGAAAGCACCAATAAAAGATTCACCTCTGCAAAACTTTGAATTGCATTTGACCTTCCAAAGTTTTCTTTTGTCCTTTCCCCACAGCGGACGGGAAATTATTATCGCAAAAGGGACCTTTTTGACCCCGATCGAGTCAGGAACTTAATATTGTCATGACACATTTCAAGCACGCTTACCGCGCACTCACCTCCCCCATGGCCCATGCCGCGAACAAATTTGCTAGCTATCGCGCCATGGGCAGAAAGCTTTCTTAAAAAAGGAAAATGCGATGTTCACCAAGGGGGCAGTCATTCATCTTCACCAATTTTAGTTAGAAACAATTTCGCCGTACGTCCAACCCCTCAAAACTCAAATACATCCAGCACGGAGTGCCCCCCCCCCCCCCCCCCCTGGCCGACATCTCCGGTTCGGTAGTTAAGCTGCCCGGGGGGCAGCGCCAAGCCAGAGCCGGCTGACCGGGCCAGCGAGCCGCGCCATTGGCCAGTGGTGGTGAGCGGGCCCCGGCCAGCCCCCGGCCGCAGCAGCACCCGTCTAAACACAGCGGCAGGCACCCGCCGCCATACACCGCCCGACCTCGGTCCGGAGCTGAAGGACACAAGGTGAACATGGCGCCCAGGAACCGCCCTCCCTTCCGGCCGGCGACGGAACTGAGGAAGGATGGGGCGAGGGGCAGGGGAGGGCGAAGGACGCGTTCTAAAACCAACTCGCAGCGTTTTTGCTGCTACTGCGGCTCCTTCCGCAACCTCTTATTCTATGTCTCACATGCGGCAAGATAAGAACAGCATGAAATGTCCTCTGCGGGCACAAAGCTGCGTACGGATTTCCGGGGACGGGACAGACCGGAAGACAGGAGTCGGTACACGCGAGGACAGCCCAGACGAAACCGAACCCTCCCAAACGGTCGCCGTCGGAACTGAGTGGTCCTCACGTCTCACCGACACCGAGGAATTCGGCGTCCCACTGGCGTGGCGCGTATCAAAATAGGCGGCTTACAACAGTATGCGCGACCCAACACAACTGCAGCAGTGCGCGTGCTCCAGCAGCACAGCCCCGTCTCTTTGCGCAGTAACTGTTACAAATACTTGTGCTGTGTTATGCTGCATGCACCATGCAACCGTGATAGCCTACGCACTGTGATGATGACGATTGGAGCTGAAAGGCATGCCGAAGTCCGATGTCACGCTGTGTCCAAGCCAAGCTGTTGACTATTTTGTTTCGACATATGATTATTGATATTTCAAGCGATCTTAATTTTCCAAGCAGAGCTTCAGACCGTAGCAGTGTTGGAACTACAAACCAGCCGCCCATCCCACGGTATCAGACCCACCCGAGAGAGGACGTATCGCTCATTGCGAAACAAAGACCGGCGACACCGGTTCACGCAGACGAACAGATCCCAGCACAAGGCCATTTCAGATCCGTAGAGTTCAACGCTCCGCCGACAATGGGCACATTTAACAGCGTAGAAATGTGGAGCCAGTCTCCGGACACTAGATCGCGACCTCCAGGACGATGGGTGCATTCATGCTGTTACAATGCTCGTCACGCAGCAACCCTAGATCTTCAGATGCTAGTCCCAGCGTACGTTTAAGTAAACTCTTGCCGGCGAGACACGGACTCGTCTGGTGCACAGTCGACGTTTTCCTTTCGCCAGTTAGCATAAATGTTTACCATTCGGCCGCCGCCAGTATATACAACATTCCCGACTCCGCTGGACATAACCGGACATTTCTGGATATGTTCGCCGCGGTGTACTATGTCCGGGGTGAATGAGATCACCGTCCGGTCCCAGTAGTTTTCCAACAGCTGGCCGATACGTGGACGCCCGTCGGTCAGCCGGACGGCCCGAAAGGGGCCCTCAGCGGCGCGCCAGGGGGCCGCGGAGGGGGAAGGGCCGCCCGAGCTGGAGACCACTGCCGGGGGCGCCGACGTCCAGGGCTTGCTGTGCGCGCGGGAGGACGGACACAGCACGGACGGGCCGCCCCTCACAACGGAAGTTTACTGTGTTCCGGAAACACTCAGTCCCAAGGATCGACTGCGCTAAAGGTTCGGAACGATTACGAGGAATTGGGCGCATCGAAATGCGTGTCTGGTCCAGTGCATACCAAGCTGCAATATACTTATATTTTCATACAATGTTCATGCAATGCTTTGACCTAAGAACGGACCCCCTGCGTGAAAATGATGCGTTAATGGCGACTATATTACCTGTATTTTGGTTTCAAGCGTCACTGCCGATGTGAATTGAGTCGCACTACTTCAATCCTTTCGTCGTTTCAGTGGTAATATGTCAAGATTTGTAGGGTTAGAATGAAGCAATCATAAACCAAATATCTTCCGCCAGTTCCACGTAAATAAAATGATTAATAGTAGGGATAATACGGAACCTGCAAATAATGAGGAATTCATGACAGGAGTAGGAACAATTCGTGCAGGACATCGATTGTCTGACGTCCCCCGGTGTTTATTTCTGAGAGAGCATAACCAGAAAACTGATAGCAAGAAACGGCTTTCAATCCCAACAAATCGCGCACTAGTGAAATTTTGTCATTTGCTTGTTTTTGCTTCCGGCTGTAACAACATACACCAAAGCGAGGCCGTAATGAGATTTTTATCACCGTATACTCGCTTCACATGGGCTACAGGCTAAGGTCAAAATGTTGTGAAATTGCCAAAGCATTAAGAGAACAGCTTACTGTGAAAAAATGTCTGAAATGAATCAGGAAGTATGATGTGTCCGTCTGTGCCCCGCTACAAGCCAAAAAAGAAAAAAGGCTAGCGAGCGCAATGGCGAAGGGCGTAGCATAAGGGTAATAGATGCAGCCAGCAACAGGAGCCAACGCAAGCAACAGCCAGGACGGGAGGGTAATTCGCACAGGACAGGAAAGTGGGCCAACAAGCCGCGCTTTCCAGTTGTGTAACTGGCGTCCTACGAGCGTCGCCCGGGTCAGTACCGGATCGCTCGTGACAAGTGTGACGTGACAATCAGCTACTGCGGCCAGTCTCGTCACGGTAGAGAGCAGCGAGGTAAGCCAAAAAGGCCGCCAGCCCCGAACCCGGGTCTTGTGACTGTGAGAGCGCTCTTCCTCCGCGCTGC
Source organism: Pollicipes pollicipes (assembly GCF_011947565.3). Lineage (NCBI taxonomy): Eukaryota > Metazoa > Arthropoda > Thecostraca > Pollicipedomorpha > Pollicipedidae > Pollicipes > Pollicipes pollicipes. The sequence goes on from NW_023596461.1 coordinate 9,172,835, forward strand.
CGCAGCTCTGGAAGGTGGCTCACCTGCACACATCGCCGAAGTCATGTGCACGACGGGAGACTCGGGAGTGAGGCGACGGTTCAGGAACTTCTTGGAGTTTTGGTAGGCGCAGAAATAGATGGCTCTAGAAGGAGCGACTCCAACCAGGTTTGGACCCAGTCCCTTGAAGAGTGCATAGGGACCCTCTTTTTCCACGATAATCCTGCAATGATTGCCGCATGTTAGGCACTGCATAAAACCGACATAACCTACTGACAATACCCATCGATTAACCTAATTATTATGCAAGTGCTTGGTACCTAACAGAACTGCCGCACCTGGGCCGAATGAGTGGCACTAGCCGCTTGCGCGCTTACACACCGCCTTTCCCTTTTGCATTTCCATCGTCGACGATATCTACTGGTCGGGTAGACGGGTTCTTTCCCTTGTGCGCAGCCGCACGCCGCCTGGTCGTGCCGGTGCGCGCGGCACCGCTTGTGACCCCGTCCGGGCCCCGCACCTGATGCAGCGCAGCGCGGCGCCGCGTCTGACCCCGTCTGATCCCGCACCTGATGCAGCGCAGCAGTCCGGCCGACCGGCCGGACCGCTCGAACGGTGGGCTGACGATGAAGTGGGCGTCGCGCGACGGCCGCACCGCCGCCGTGGAGAAGTGCGAGCGCTGACTCCGCTGCACGCTCTGGCACGTCACCGCGCCCCGGCCGTACGCCTCCGACGCGATCGACGGCACGTGGAGGTCGAAGCCACTCTGCGAGGACTGCAGCCGGGTCTTGACCACTTCCAGCGGGCAGGTGGCAATGGCACCCATTGTGCCGCCCATGCTGCAATAGGATTGATAACTGTAACTTCCAGCGGGCAGGTGGCAATGGCAACCATTGTGCCGCCCATGCTGCAATAGGATTGATAACTGTAACTTCCAGTGGGCAGGTGGCAATGGCACCCATTGTGCCACCCATGCTGCGATAGGATTGGTAGCTGTGACTTCCAGTGGGCAGGTGGCAATGGCCCCCATTGTGCTGCCCATGCTGCAATAGGATGGATCATTGTAACTGGTTGGTTTGGCATTGTTGGTCATTTTTATGACATAGAGAAGGGCACTAAGTTTTGTTTTGCTTCTCAGCTATATTCCAGAATTCTTAAGAAATATTTCATAGAACTGATGAATGTAGAGTTTCCATAAACATGTAATGCAAGAAAAGGTGGCATATAGCACAGATTCTTATTACTCATGAATGATGATGATAATCTATCAGTGTCTACTTAAACAACTCAATTTCTCCACATTACTATAAAAATAACATAATGTGTAAGTACAATACCAATCCTATCAAGTTCAATGGCTTGGCTGTAATCTCCTAGATGTTTGTCAGATTTGATTTTGCCCTTTTCTCTATTTTGCTATGACAGCCACTTTGCTGTTAATGCATATCCAGGGGTGTAGGTTCCTTTTCAGTTTGGGGGCTTCAACCTCTCCCCCCCCCCCCCCCCCTCCCAACATGGACTTAATTGACCCCAACTTTGTGTAGAACATGGGCAAAATCCAGGAAGAAACCTGTTTTTGGAATATTCTGGGGGCAGGTTAGCTTGCTTTTTACAGTGTAGCCCACTTTCTCTGCCATATATTTTGAGGAACCATGCCCCTAGGTAAACCTGCTTAAGCTACATGCTAAATCCCTGCCAAAAATGACCCTATGATGAGAAAAACTGCTCTGTGATGCCCAGAGTATAATAGCTATCCTAGGCTAAAATGATAATTACTACTAGAATGTTTTTATTCTTGTCATGGCAGCCTTACATAATGCAATCAGCACCCATATCAGTCAAGGTCAGGTGGTGATACATCACATCATTCAAGCAGCAAACATCCAGTGCCTTCTAGGTGCTGGATGGATGCAAATCAACATAATGTAATGCAGTGGCAGAACTCCAAATGCCAGATGCAAGAAATGTAGGTGGGTCATCCACAAGTCACTGCTGAATCAGTCATGAAATATCTTGAGCCTCATGCCAACATTCTGATTTCGGGAAAATGGCCACATACCTGACCAGCACTAAAACCATGCCCACAGTGAAAGCCAGTATACCCATTTACTTACCCTCCAGCAAAAAGATGCACCAACGTTTCTCGTGTAGACATTTCTAGTTTCGCGCCTGCTGCACGTGCAGCAGGGTGAGAGAATAAACAGCGTCTTCAAACAAACTCACAGCCACTGCAACTTCCCAAGCGATTTTCCATCAACTGATGGCACGGTGGCCTGGGTTTGCCTCTTCTACCACTTCAACCAAAAAGCACGACCTTCTTTTCCAAACTTCCGAAACACCGGATGCGGATCCACTGCCCCAGCGCGCAGGTGTTGTCCGGAGGTAGTCACACTCGATGACACATGTTGGACGGTGGCCACGTTAACGCCTTCTGGTCGCCGACACCACCCGCCCGCCCACAGCCACCAGGCCGTCAACGGCCCTACTACGAAGCTCGCTGGAAATAATCGCACGCCAACCCCTCCCAACCACTTTTCGTTCTGCGCTGGCCCCTGCGCGCACCCGCCGGCGTGCAGCAGTCACTACTGTCCACGTGAACAGCTTACGCTGCAAACAGAAAACGATCAGCCATTGGGTACCGTTAACATGAGAGCTGTTATACTTCTTGTGATTGGTCTACAATTCAGCTTGTTCACGTGATCGCTATTTTGGCGGCATACGTGACGCGCCTCTGGCTATTAGTACTGGCGTTATAAATTATGGAGTCGGAATTGTGTAAACATGTCAGTATGATGCATGTTATGGGTTTTTGGTAAGTTTAAACTTCAGGATACTAATCATTTGTAGCACTGATAATTTTTTGTGTAAATCTTACCCGAAAATTAATCTAAGATGACATAACTAACATAAGTTTGGTTACAGATTTCTTGGAAAGCTTTCCGAAGTGTTGTACATTTTCCAGGACAGTATTTATCGGCAATGTCTATCACAATGTTTATGTGTGCTTATGGGGACTACCGGATAATTTTCAGGCCATGGTTCGTAAGGAGAATCTTTTTTCACCATGCCTATCTATGACCGTTTGCTATGCTTGGCGCATGCGATACGAAACTGAGGGACTGTTGGAAGCGGTTTGAGGTGCATTATAGTGGGATGTCGCGTTGTATCCCCGTGCTAAAATTCATGCGGGCAGTGCGTCCAATTCGGATCTCCTTCATATTAAGCTGAATCCAGATGTTTTAAGCTCCGTATCTAAAGTAGACAGCATTGAAATCATTGCTGCGGTGTCACCGCTACACCAGATTTTTTGGACATAGGGTGTTGTGGCCCGGTCCATGTATACATACTCCTGTGCTGTATTTGAGAGGCTCAGTGGCTGTTATTGCTCCAGATGCTCCATCAGGTTTCAAACATCAGCTGGCTCTATGATATGGTTGCATTTGAAGGGAGATTCCCAGTCAATAAAATAGGTACATAGAGCATGGGCAATGACTCAGTTGTGCATGGGTAATAAGAGGCATTGCCAGTATTACATGAGCACCTTCTTACCCAAGGATCCTACAGAAGTATAAGAGATGGGATAAGAGCTATCACAACTATGGAAATACTGCAGTGGGAAATCATGCATACTTGCAGAAGCCTCAAACAGGCCCCCCAAGGTAAAACTTGCTTCACTGTGCCCCCCACCCATAGGGATAAAGTATTTCCATGAGTCAAAAAGAGACCACAATTAGCAGAATATTGGTTATCCATGCATGGCAACTTAAGTTTTCAAGTAATCATTCATGTGTGTTAAGGGCATTACACTTCTCCCCACTAGCTTTTTACACCTTGAGCACACACACACACACTTGCATGTAATCTTAAGATTGTGTTATTGTCTGTTTCAAAAGCAGTTTCAGGCAAAAATGCTTTGAAGAACATATGAAAAAGCTGAAAATTCAGTGCAATGCAAGCTGGTTGGGTGGTGCAGTAAACAATGAATGAGCATTTTGCATAAGGCATGTTGGTATGGTTGTTGGCAACACTGGCATGTATTATCTATAACATGGTCTGCAAACATTCACCATGAACATATGATATGGGTTCCACACCTTTGCTGAACAGTGCAGTAGGCACACTTGACAGTTTTCATGCACTGCATGCACATCATTGTTCTGCATCCATGCATACAGCCATGTTATCACCTTATCACCTTTATCATTATCACCTTCAAACTGGTCCTGCACCAGGGAAGTGGCATACAAGATGGGCAGCACATCCTGCACTAACATTCTCACTCTTGAGCCATGCACAAGTGTGTCCACCTCAAGAGAATGCTTCTGAGGAGGTGGGTAGGACATCCCGCACCAGCACGCCCACGTCTGCACCATCCACCAGCAGCAGGACAGGTGCACCATTGGCGGACAGCATCTCAGCTGGCGTCGCTACCAGTCGGTCCACCTCGAGCGGTGCGGCGGCCGCGCTCTCGGGCGCTACCGACGGCGCTGTGCCAGGCAGGAAGGCAGCAGCCGGCGGCGGGTCGTCGGCGCCCAGCAGGTCATCCTCGGCGGCGGCCCCCTGCTCGGTCCGACACTCGGCGACGGGCGGCGAGGCGGCCGGCGTAGGAGCGTTCTGCCGTTCCTCCTCCGCCGTCGCTGCCGGCTCCAGCAGCGTGTTGGGCCGCCGGCCGATCTCGGGGAAGCGCCGCTCGGCCTCAGCCACCTTGAGCTTGTGCTTGCTGTACAGGTGGCGCTTGAGGTCGAGGTTGAGCTCGTAGAGGCGCGGGCAGAGCGGGCAGCGGAGCGTGCGGCCGTTGCGGTGGCGCGCCAGGTGCACAGTCAGCTGATACTGCAGCCGAAACTCGGCGCCACACACGTGGCACACCTTGGCCGCGCCGCCGCCGTGCGCGCGCCGGCGGTGGGCGTCGCACGTCTGCTTGAACTTGAACCGCTTCTGGCAGAGATCGCAGGCGAAGCAGCGCTCGGCGCTGTGCGTGCGCAGGTGGCTGCGCAACCCGCTGCGGCCCGTGAAGACGCTATCGCAGTGCGGACACTTGTCGGCGCGGCCGGCATGCAGCAGCAGGTGCTTCTGGAACGACACGGGGAACTTGAAGCGCTTCTCGCAGACCCGGCAGCGGAAGCCGGCCGTCTTATGTTTGTAGAGGTGCGTGCGCAGGTAGTGGAGGGAGCAGGTCTGCGTGCAGTACGGGCAGCGGACGGCCGTGCGTCCCAGCAGGCTGAGCTGGAGGCGGCGGGCGCGTGTCTCCAGCCGGCGCACCAGCTCGCCGTACACGGCCGCCACCGGGTCGGACGCGTCCGGCTGCTCCGGATCAACCGGCGCCGAGTCGTGGCTGGCGTTCATGTGGTCGATGAGCTGCTCCTGTCGGCTGTACATCTGCAAACAGCTGTCCGACCCGGGCGGCGGTGTCAGCGGACAATATCGACATCATTCGGAGAGCGGCAATGAAAGCCTCCAACGTGAGGCGCGACGGCCCACCAAAACGCACCTCGCGGAGGACGGAATAGGGGGTGTCACAGTCAATATCGCTGACTGGCAGCCGACGCGCGACGAAAGGTCGGCGTACCCCAAACTGTTCTGGTGCAAGATGTTGTGCGTGAACCCTTTGTCCTCCATACGTAGACGAGCATTTATCCGCATCCCCGACCCCTAGTATCAGCCTTGTCACAACTTCGAGTGCATTGTCCACACATCATTGCGACCTTTCCCGCTGCGTTAGCGAGGCAAGTACTGCACTAGCCGCACTAAGGACCGATTGATCAATAGGTCGACGATCCTAGCTCGATTCCGCCTGACCGCAGTCGCGTCCCGACCACCCACACGATGCACATGTAGTTGGACGTGTGGGCGGACACCAGGTGGTCGGCCGCCTCGGCGGGGTCGGCCAGACTGACGTCGCAGCAGCCGCAGTACAGCCGGCCGGCGTGCTGGGCCGTCACGTGGCCGGCGGCGTCCGAGGCGGCCAGCAGGCAGCAGCAGGGTGGACACCATACGCGAGCCGCCACGGGCTGCTGCTCCTCGCTGTCGGCAGCGGAGCAGGGTCAGCACAGAGGTCAGCACGCGGGCACCAGGCACGGGACGCCACGGGCCGCTGCCCCTCTCGCCGGCAACGGAGCAGGGACACACTGAGGTCAGTAGCAGGCGGGCACCAGGCGCGGGTTGCTACGGGCCGCTGCTCCTCTCCCGGCAGCGGAGCAGGGTCAGCACGGAGGTCAGTAGGCGGGCACCAGGCACGGCTCGCTGCGGGCCGCTGCCCCTCTCCCGGTAGCGGAGCAGGGTCAGCACACCATGAGCCCAGCAGGGCGAACACCAGCCACGGGCTGCTGCTTCTCGTTGCTGGCAGCAGAGCAGGGTCAGCAGTAGCCCACGCCACATGAGCAGTGAAAATACAGACGTATAAGTGCAGTATGGATTATTCCACGCTACCCCAACCATCAGTCCAATCTTTGTCCCACTTCCAATTTGATTTATCATCACAGATCTAGACGCATCACATCTAGACGCTGTTTGGTATTGGGGGCTATCTTGCGCTCCGCACAGTAATCTGAGTAGTCTACTTCGGTGAACTTATCAAAGAAAGCGTGGGCGAATTCGGACCTATTCAGGCCGGGGAAGGCGCGACTGGCTCTGACCAACACACTACGAACACCTGGCAATGGTAGGTCAATAAGGTTGGGGGAGGGCGGGTCTAGGGAAACAAACTAACCGTTAAACGAAGAGAACTTCGGATCGGGTTTCGACAAAAGCACTTAAGAATTCTAGATCACATTAAACAGTTCATACAGGTTATGCATTTGGCTCCTTCTCCTAGAACATCAAGTGGCCTCGACGCATCACGCAGCACTTCGCCTACAAGACTGAGGGGTCACCCCACCCCCAGGGCAGCTCAGGTCCCGTGCTACTGCCCTGAGCACAGCCGGGTCCGGCCGCGTCCCACCAAAGCGGGCAGCCTCATCCCTACCTGGCCACCTTGTGTAGCCGCTCCACGTGCAGCCGGAGGTTGCGCTCGGTGCGGAACGAGCGGCGGCACATGTGACAGAAGCGGCCGGCGGCGGCGGCAGCGGCGTCCGCGCGCGGCCGGCCCCGCCGCGCCGCCGGCGCCACCTGCCGACAGGCGTCGAAACAGTGCGGAGCGCGTCTACACGCGGACGGCACGGAGTCCGACCATGCTGCGTGCTCTTGAGCACATAGGACGCTTCAACAGGGAATTTATGTGAACGCTCAGAACTGCTTGGATGAAAGATAACGACACACAGCTTGGCTATTTGCCATGTCCTGTTGAGCTTAACCTGTTTACCATGATCTCTATCAATCATTGGAAATTAAAAACGGTTCATTTGTAGAAATAGCGTGACCTGTGACCATGAACTGTGATCATCACCCGCCTGTTTTCGCGTCAAAGGACAAATGACAGCAACCCGCCGTCTTCAAAATCCGGCCCATTCGAACGTAGGTACCCTCCGAGGTAAGGACATCGCGAAACCATTACAATTGGACAATGCATACCGTTTTCCTTGGTACGTCCAAACATGCCTCCTCTACGTCCTGCTCGTCCTCCATCATGGTAGGTAACACCCTCCTTCTGGTTCTGAGGGACCAGCTGGGCCGACCGCCTGTCCAGTCGCGGTCACTGGGGTCGTCTGGTGTCCACTCCTCCTCCTCCTGCGCCTGCTTCACCCCAGACGAGTCCCTGGCGCGCAGGGCCGTTAGCGGCAGGGGCCGGCCGGGCGCTGCCGACCAGTCGTCCGCACCTACAGGCGCACGCCTCCCCGCATCGGCCGACACGCACGCCGGCGCCGGTGAGCAGGCTACATGCCCGTCCTGTGGGGAGCTGCGCTCTGCGAATACAGACGCTGCGTCGCCTGATGACGACAATTCTGCCGCAATGTCCTCCTCTGAATCACAGTGTGTCGCTTTCCTCTCCTCCGATGCAAAGCTTGTCCCTGCATGAATCACCGGCTTGGCCGACGCACGGTCTGCCGCCAACGCCCCCGTCTCCACACAGTCTGTCGGGGAAGGGGCGCTCTCCTCTGGCGGGACGGCGTCTGTCGCGAACGCGTCCTCTACAGCCACGTTGTCCACCACGATGACGCCGTCCAGGGCGGCCGCGCCGAACGCGTCAGCCACCAGCTGGCGCACGAGGCCGCTGAGGTCGAGTCGGCCGCGCGCCGCCAACGCGCAGCAGGCTGTGTACGACACCTCGGCCGAGTCGGCGCAGTGGCGGAGCCGCACTCGCGTGCGCCGGCGCGCCGCCGCCGCCGCCCGGTAGGCGTCGCTGACGGCGTCCATCGCCGCCCGGTACGCCACCAGGCGTCTCTGGCAGGTGAGTAGGAGGGCCCGGCACGGCCGACAGACGGCGCTGACGAGCGGCCGCTCGCGGGCGGCGCCCGACAGCCGCCGGCGCACCTCGGCTAGCGCGCGGCTGTCGCTCAGCACTGCGGGCAGGCCGCCGGCCGTCAGCGGTCCGGCGCCGCGGCTGTTGCAGAGCAGGCAGAGCCGGGAGAAGGCTGGCAGTGTGACCAGCACCTCAGCAGACATGGTTGTTGACCAGGCACGACCTCAGTGTTTGGCAAGACCAGGCACCTGAAACCAGTAAGCAGATATGGCCCACAAATCTGCGGACAGAACATTTCTAGGGATTATATTTGGATGCAAATGATTGATTGAAATCCAATGAAGGTATCAGTGACAGAAAAATGATAATGTGATCAGCAGTCATTGGGCCAGGAGCATTTTAAGGCCATTTTTGCTTGTGGGACACCACAGACATGATTATCAATCCTTTCTTTAACTGAGGAATTCGTCCCTATCCCACAGCAACACAGACCATGTATTACCATGACCAGGCCATACTCCCTGTATTCCACCTCTTCCATACAATTATGATCTGGACATTACAATATAAAATGTGAATACCACCAAGTAGAGTATCAACTCTACAAGGCCTTATCAATATGTCCTATTCAATAGAGATGCAGATATTCACTCCAGATCCAGGAGTGAATCCAGGCTTCTTGTGCTGGAGCTGAATCCAAAGCCAACAAGTAGACATGAAGCTAAAGCCAAACAGTATGAGGCCAAATATAAATTCAGTGGCTTAAAATTGTGCATACTAAACCCTGAAAATGAAGTCAGCAGCTTTAATCTTAAGAATTAGGCAACATGGAGGCAAAGCCACACTTATCAGAACATCGCTAGTGTAACCTCACATTTTCTAAAAACAGCCCTAATTAACTGGGTCTAATTGAAACCCTTGCAATATTGGTATCAGTAGACAATGGTATACAAGATATGTTTTATTATTTTTCTGGCTCTTTCATGTCTCAAACTTTCCACAAAAGCCCAAATTAAAGGGAATGTTTCACATTTCACCATATTTAAGCACCAGAGCTAAGGAAACAACCCTACTTATAACTATTTCCATGCTTTTTAAGTACAACACTGTTCCAGAGAGCACACTTGTCAAGTAAATATGCCTCTCAGTGTTTCATGGGTTGATTGCCATCACACTTCACAAACATTGATTGAAGCCAATTCACAGCCATCATATCAGGAAATCACACTCACAAATACCAGGTATGAATGCCTCAACAATGATGTTTGTATTCACCTTGATCACATTGCTTATGGAAAGACAGAATTTGAATAACCTTATTATGACATCCTAAATGACAAGGTGACTTTGAAATGCTCACCCCAACATACCTTTCCCTGTTTTCAAAGGTATGTCACTCAGAAACTAGAGGGGCTTAGGCCTTAAGAAAAGCAGGATTACAAACAGCAGCCAAAAGTCTTCAAGATGGCTATTCGAAGTTGAAATCCCATAAAGTGTGGAGCACCCCCTGTTAAAAGAAATCGATGATAAAAATTATACAATTTGCTATCTGTAGATGCGCAACGAACTTCTGAATACTTCTATAATCTTCATTTACATATATCTGCCATTAAATGACGATGAAAAGGGTTATCGAAGTCTTCACACCTTCCACACAGTTCGTACCGGTATTCTCCAAAATGTTACTTGAATGCAAGACTTAAATGGTTCTAACCCTAGAACTCTCTTGAAACCATTCCCGACCAGAAGCTTAACCTCATTTCTTTCAAAAACCATACCAACAACACCGTGCGTTTCAGCATACCCCCACCAGGCCCGTAACCTTCGCGCCAATGTTTGTGATCTCTGGATGTAAATAAGTGTTGTCGTTGAATGTGGCGCAGCTGTCCGAGATGTGCTTTACAGTCCCAGCTGATGATGACGTCATTAGCGACTCCCCTTGAAGAACGGTTCGGCCCATGGCTGGAATTGGGCTGAAGGGTTCACCGTTCGATACTGGGGTTTTATACATCCCCTTCAATTGTCTTAATGTGAGCTCACATCATAATTCTTCATTTTCCCCTCCATTTTCATACACAGGGGCGGATCCAGGGAGGAGGACACGGAACCATAACAAGGAGCTTCCCAAATTGGGGGCCACATTGTGTTTTGGGTACTCTGTTTGAATGGAAGGCCCTGTGAACTTGTCGGGGCCTATCTGAACGTCTCCTCGGCCGCAGTGGATTGTTCGAGGGCCCTGTACATATGTTGGATCTTGGCGTTTGAATTTAGGGCACTCCTGTCGAGGGCCATGTGATAATCTGCTTGACTACACTAAATCTTTCGGGGCCCTCCGCACTGGGTTTGAGGTACTTCTTATTTGAATGGAGGGCCTTACGCTCTTGTCGGGTTCCTTCTGATAAGCTGGTCTGACACATTCCAGTACTCGGGGGCCATTCACATCGGGTCTTGGGTGCTTCTATTTGAATGACGGCCCTACGCTCTTGTTGTGAGCCATATCTGTTACTCTGCTCGGGCACGCTCAATCATCCAGGGGTTTGTCGCGCACGTCACTGTCTACTGCGACGAAAGAGAAAAGGTGGCAGTAGTTTCTCCTTGTTTTCTTCAGTTGACAACCCGAGCCCCCGTGCAGTGTGACACAAGCGTAATCGCCTGCACCTCAGGACTCGGGCTGTCAGCCGGCTGGTTGCGGCCGAGTGGCCGGGACTAACACTGCTACGTTGGTCGTGCTGGTCTGGTTCGAAACATCGGTGCCGGCATCGAGCTGATGCCGGCCCGGACTGACAGACAGGTAAACGCGTCCAGAGAGGGACGGGTCATGAAGAGTAAAGAACACTACGCTGTCAGGTTACACACAAGATATCATCGATAGTTTTTTATTAGAGCGCTCCCCACCAAGACTGGTCATCTCAGGGCTTTGGGATGGAGGAAAATGGTTAACGGTGGGACAGACGAGCACGCGCCTGGAGGGCCAACCGCCGAGCTTAAACCCGCGCATGCGCGCTGGGTACCCGGTCGGGGTCTCCCTTCCCACGAGCTCTCGGCCCACTCGTGGCTGACGCATGCAGCCTGTCCCGGACAAGAGGGGTGTCGCGAGGATGGAGGATGAAGCAGAAAGAGGATAGGGGGATAGATTATATATATATATATATATATATATATATATATATATATATATATATGTGTGTGTGTGTGTGTGTGTGTGTGTGTATATTATCGATATGGCTCGGTTCGACTGCATCGCTTGACACCAGCAAACATCTGCCTAGTTATGGTAGTCAACATGCTATTAGCGGCAAACAATAGCAACTGTTCTGTGGTAGGCATATCACTCATATCAATACACAACATTAACAGTGCAGCGAAGCTATGGAGACACACACAGTTCTCACACGACGCACAATGTCACACACACACACAACAACATTCGTTAGCGCCACCTATTGGTGACACACACGACTAGGTGTCGACCTCGTGCCGCTACAGGTTCTCCATGCTGTGTCTCGGGCACTTCTTATTTGAATGGGTGATCCTATACTCTTGTGTGGGCCCCATCTACTAAGCCGCTCGAGCCGGTGGCTGATACAGAGATGGAGGGGGGGGGGGGACGGGACCATGCCCCATGGACCATGCCGAGGGGACCTACAGACTACGAAGGGGCCTTTAGCCGGCTGAACGGACGCCGTTCTCTAACGAAACAAACACACAACAAAGTTGGACGCCTTTGGGCCTACAGATGACCAAGACCGGTTGCTAGCAAAAGTAAAGTCCATAAGCAGACAAAGTTCATCTTCGTTTATTGAGAAGGTTTTGCTTTTTGGGAGATTTGGGGCTCATTACGCTGACCAGAGGCATTAGGCTGTTGCCCGGGCCGTACATGTCCGCTTACCGGGTCAATCTGATGGCTAAGAAGTTTTCCACATTGCTCTTGACCTTTTTGCATTTTCTCGTAGGGCCCAACACTGCTGTTGGGACGCTACCCTCTTCCATGCCTGGGAACTCTTGATCGATCAGGTTTTCCTCTGCGGTTTCTTTCCATTCGCCCGAAAGGCTCTATGTGCTTTTTTCAAGGCCACATGTACCACGGTACACTCAGCTGCTCAGAGGCTCTTCAAATTAGTCTCGCGTTCTTTCCACTTGCTCGGAGGGCCTTGTGCTGTTCGTGGGTCCCATATAAGGTAACGCACCGAGACGCTTGATGCTCAGGGCCCTCCACTTTGAACGAGGGCCTTTTCTCTTTCATCTGAGTTGCGGAGGGCTCTTCACTCCTATCGAGGCCATTTCTGTTAACCTGCCCGGGCACTCTTGATGGCACAGGGGTATGAATTCGTGGTCTTGGGTAATTCCCCTTTGCTCAGAGGGTCCTGTGCTCTGGCCGGGGTCCCATATGTCAGTCTGCCGGGGCAATACCGATCGTTTAGGGGCCCCATCACGTTGGTCTTGGGTTCCTTTCGCTTACTGTGAGAGCCCTGTACTTGTTGACGGGAGCCTCTGTGTTGACCTCTCGCGGCACCCTTGATCGCTCAGGTTTCGGTCCTATTGACCTTGGTGTCCTAGCCTTAAAACAGCAGTCGAATATGCGCCAATTAATTTTTACGCGTAATTATAGAACGGCATTGTATGTGCCGTAATGTCATATGTGTTATTTCCCCTGGCGGTTGCGTGTGTGACACTTCTAATGTTTGTAAATGGTGCTCTAGACATATTTTGAATGCAAGAGTATTTTGTACTCATTTATGACACATGACGAATTATGCGTTAGCCACCACCCATCATCTGATTACATCGCCCAGCCAGATAGATGTGAATAAGTTGGGAATTAAGCCCGTGCTTGGTTTTGATTGCATTTTATAGCCAACTTGGCTATATTTTGCCTGCTTTTCCAAAACGCTTGGGCTAAAAGTCATAGGCTTTGACATCAACCGAAGAAATGAATGGGCTCCTTGCATGTGCACATGTAGCAGGCCTAGCACGTCACGCCTAAGGTTGTGCACAGTAAGATGCGTTCCGTATTTATTAAATATAAATATATTGTTATGTTCTTACGTTGTTGGCCAGCGTGCCGCGCCAGCCGTTACTGCGGATTATCCCATTGCACCAATTGGCCACATCAGCTAGACGAGCGCAGGGTCAAGCTCATCCGAGGCGTGTCCTCTAGGATGATTTATGGCGACTCTCCCGTGCCGCGGCCTGCGCTCTTGCTCTTGGCTCTCCCCGCCTCAGCCACGGTCGTCGCGTACGGGATGAAATCGCGCGGCGGCACCGTAATCGCGCGCGCACAACGCCGCGGCGCCACGGCAGGTATGGACGCCTTCCGACTGGATCCCGGCCCGGTGTGGAACGTGGGATCCGGCTGCCGCCGCCATCTCAGCGTGGCTCCTCCACGCTCTGCACCAAATCATTCGGTTGCTGGAGGTGGCCAACGCCGCAATTTTGGGGAATGTGCACGCTGGAGCCGTATCTTCACCATCGTTACCACTGCTGCACTCGTCCCGCTTCCCCGGGTCAAAAGCACGTGCGCCGCGTCCCATCACTCGCTTTCGATCTCGCGCTATCGCACCCGCCAAAAGTGAGGCGCGTTGCAAACGATGCTACACATCTCCACACTTTCATGAATTACGCTGTGGCCGCCCGAGGTTTAAGAGTAGGGGAGTTCAAGGTTCAGGTTAAGTGTGCCCATCACCGTTTGCTTGGCATGCTTTTGCTTCTGTGTAGCCAGTGCGCCACCACCTTCTTTTAACGTGCTTTTGTGTTGAAAATACGTTATTCGTCGCCGCCTAATAATTTAATAATGAAATAATAAAAATGAAAAAAATGATAAAAAGTAAACATTTCATATTCAAACATAACCACCACCGCTACCAGTCATACATTATTTCAAGGTAACTCTTCCACCCCCGAACGGCTACCTCCCACCCGATCGTCATCTCCTCCAATGCTCTTTTATCGAACATTCTTACTATCCCCGTCTACGTCACCTATCTTAGTTCGCCATCACTGCCATTCATCTTCCTTTCACCCCCGTATAACTATGCTCTCTTATGTCTTCCGCACCTTCCGCCACATGCCACGCAAGCAGCTTTCACATAACCGCGTTCTCATGCTCTTCTGCGCCGCCCCCCTCCCCCCCCCCCCCCCCGCTCCACACGAACAGCTTTTACCACATAACCGCAGTCACAAACATTCGGCGTAAGACGGTGATCACGGCTTCTCTCCGTGTGTGAGTGACAAGTGTGAGACTGACCGGTTCTGTGTGAGATACTGCTCGGGATGGATGGCGAGGTTGGGGTTACGGACATAATGATATCGAGAGGAGTCCGTGGAAGGGTTCTTCCCCTGCTACACCCGTTTGACAGACTTGGGTTACGAACGCCTTGTCGGGCATTTCGTCTTCTCCCCCAGACTGCCTTCGGTGTTAACATTAGCTGACTTTAAATGCGATTCTAATTCGTCCATCCCTCCCGTGTACTGATCGACCGATGCTTCCACTGATCCTTAAATTTTCCACTTTACCGACGTCCATTCCATTCCACACATTCGTCCCTCGATCACCGTACCCTGCACTCATTCGTCATACTCCTTATGAACTTCGGCTCCCACAAATTTGCACCTCTAGTCCCCTGCAGTGGCACAAAAGGTCGGAGTGGAGTACCATTGCCTAATATGCTTTTAAAGTTGAAGCTTTTAGAAATCTTGAGCACACATTTGCAATGTTAGTTCTTGCTCATCTTAACGCGTCAGGCTCTGTCGCGTGAGGCGTTTGGGTTCATTTTGGTGAGGGGCAAAAGTGAAGCAGAACCGAACCGATGCCTCGGGGGGGGGGGGGGGCGGGGGTGGGGGGGCTATACTGAATCAGCCACAAGGCAAAGAACCGAAAAATTAGTGTCGTTGCATTCATTCCGCGTTTGACATCCTCACGCACGATCGTTACTTAGGGCATTAAAATACTGAAACAGAAATCCAGACAACTGATTAACTCGTCCACAGCGTAGACCTAGAGTAAACTCTTCCTCCGTCGATAACAGTCCGAACAATCAAGTCTCCATGCTCGAAATGCGTACTGCAACGGGGCCGGTAATCCGAAAATCCATCCCCTTGCTGACAAATCCTAGACTTTCATAACGATCGCGTGACGAATGATTTATTGAAGGATTGCGGAGATTAAAAGCATTCGAGATGAGCGATTGCGCTATCGTGCTCACAGGACTCAACGGGTTTTCGAGCAGTCTTTCTGACCTCAATGTGATGCGTTATGTAGAGCCATCGAAATAGAAGGAACTTCAATGCACGTCAGCTGTTCCAAAATTACAGCAGAAGTGTGCGCGTCGTAAACAATAGTAAAGCATTGAATCGCAGAATCAGTCTTTTCTTATTCCAATTTTTTCTTTCTTGTTTTGTGGAGACTCATACTAGTTGTTATATACCGGTATTCTATATTACCGGCATATACTACTCATACCGGTAATATAGAATGTTTTGCAATCTACCCGATTTTCTACCCAATCTGTTCAGAAAAGTGCACATTGCAACAAGTGGCTACTTATCCCATCATAATTCAGGGCTCCAATTATCAATATGTAACGTGTCAGAGAACACCTATGTTCTAGCCAGTGAACGCTTGCGTAGTTTGGCGAGCGCCGCTTGGAGGCGCTCTCGTTCCTCTCCTGCCCCAGGCGCGAGGGACGCGGCCGCGGGAGCCAGAAGAGGAGAGAGTACAAAGAAGACTCGGAAAGCCGTCGGTGCGAGGACGGACGGCGTGGAGTGCCTGTGACGAGTGTCTATATATGTGTCCATGTATAAATATAGTGTCTATATATAAATATAGAAGTGACTTTGAACGCACCGCGTATGCCAGTGAGCAGGAGACGAGACACCAGAACAGCAGAACTTACGAATAAAGATTTGTAGTATTCCCGAATTGCTGACAGATTATACGAGGATGATGTGCAATGTGCGTCACTTCTCACCAAGTCACGTCAAGGGCTATGCGCGTCGCAAGTAAACAGCCAAGTGGCAAATAAAATAAATCAGGTATTGTTGACCCCAGTTTTCCTTAAATTTTGTTAAGTTAAAGAACAACTGGTGAATCGAAATGTACGTTTACGGTAGACTTACATTTATAGCTGTGCGCGATAATATATTTACATCAATAACTGTATAAATTAAGTGCAACATTCCAACTAGCAGTCCTTCCTTCACACCTAACTTTGCATGAAGACTCGTGCAGGTTACTAATTTAACGGATGCCCGCGATCAGGGTCTGGATACCTGACCTGATTACGGTTCGTTTGCGCCATGTTTGTTTCTGCCCTTACGTCCCTCGCGTTCCCCCTTAAAATCACGGCGTGAAATCATTAAAATCATATTCATGCAACCACTGTATTAAATTATAATCCACATTCACACATCTATGCACACGGCACTTAGTTTGCATGCAAGCAATAGAACTTCTCTCCCCGACAATACTTATGACGTAACCTTACATACAATACAACCTGCCGGGCGCGTGATCCCTACCCTGTATAAGTAGGGGTCAGGCGCTGAGCAGGTCACATTCATATTGATGGTTTCTACATCATGCTTTTTGCCGGGTGGGGATTAATTCGCCCTTCGCGGGTACTAATCCCCAGCCGGTACGTGACTTGCCCATCGTGTCTGGTTAGTATCCCTTAAACTAGTAATATCTCTGCAGCGTTTTCGCACCCAGCTGGCGTCTGAGAAGCAAGGGAGAGCGAAAGGAGCGTCGGAGGGGGGGGGGGGGGAAGGAGGTATGAAGACATGGCCGAAGAGGGATGGAAACGGGGAACAGACTGCAGTGCGTCAGCTCTTCGTCGCAGCTTCTCCATTCACATGATGATGATTGGAATTGTCGGGCGAAGAGCGCCGCCGGTCCACTGAGAGCCCTCAGAGTCCGATGGTCGATCTCCCAGAATCCAATGGCTGGTCCTCCTCCGGTCGGTGGTTCCGAGTGGCTGTCCTATTCCTGAATGTGACGCTCCCCCGGTTTTGTCCGAAAATGCTCCTCCCCTGAGCTCCGGCCATCAGCTAAGCTCGCTCCCATTCATGCTCATGTTCATGTCCGTGCTGCATGGGCTCTCTCCGATCGGCCGGGACTCGGTCTCCAGCGCTGCTCGGACTCGGGGTCTGAACTTGCCCCGCGGCGGATGGTGGTAATCAGCCGGCTCCGACTCTGCACGGGTCTTTGGTTGGTCGTGTGCTGGCGGTTTGTCGACCCCGGCGCAGCAGCCACGCGAGCGGTGTGGGACGCGGCTCCATTGGACGCCCCGCTCCCCTGCGGCCCCCCTGCTGCGAACATGCTTCTAACACTCTAGTGCGTCTGGCGTAGCTTATGCCGGGCACATCCTGCGTTTCGACCAGGGCCGTCTCGTCTTGACGATCCCCGTTTTCGTCCCGGCCCGCAGCTGCCCTTTCGGCGGGCGGTCTGTGCGCTTAGATGCCTTGCCCGACCGGCTGACCGATCGCTGGCTTTTCTGTGTTATCATATCGCGGCCCGGCGGCCATGTCAAATTGAAAGCAATTGCAAGGTGATGCAGTAGGAACAAATACACTAGGCATTAGTCAAATATAAGCTCCGCCTCACATCGCCGCAAAGTACACCAATGACCTTGAGAGGTCGGGACCTTTCTGAGGGAAATTTTTTTATGCGCTGATGAATATTCTGGTGTTCAAAATCCGCAATCGGCCGGTAAATTTCGAATTCTGGGAGTTCAGCGTCCTTTGAAGTTGGAGTTGACCTTGGAGGGCGACCTTAAGAAGTTAAAATGATTAGACGAACGCTATCCTCATGACCTGGTGAATATTCTGGTGCCTAAAATCAGAACCTGGCTGATAACTTTGGTTATGTGAAGCCCCCGTCACGTGGTATTGGACATTGGTCACTCGGATTCGGCCGTTCTCGTATTATGATTGACCATCCACAGGCTTTGAGTTGAATCAAAAACTTGTCACTAAAGGAGTTGCCAAATAATCGCACCGTGCCAGAGGTTCATGCTTCCTGGCAATGATAAGACACTACTCTTCCCTAGCTAATCCAACAAACGGGACACGACATTGAGTCACGATGCTCGCACATCCGAGCTGGTGCGTCCGTCTACAGCTTCTCAACCTTAATGTGGATGGGGTAGAAGCCAGAGAAGACTGAAGTGCCCTTGCGGTACACCAGCTTTGTCTCGGGTGCGGCGATCAGCCGGTAGCGCTGCAGCACATAGGCCAGCACGAACTTGACCTCCATGGTGGCCAGCCGCATGCCAATACAGGCGCGCGGCCCCAGGCCGAACGGCATCCAGTTGTACTGGCCGAGCTGGCGACCCTCCTCGCCCAGCCAGCGGTCTGGCAGGAAGCGCTCCGGCTCCGGAAACACCTCCGGGTCGAGGTGTAACGGCCAGACGGGGATCGTGACACAGGTGCCGGCCGGCAAGCGCAGGTTGCCGCACTGCCAGTCGCGCTGGCAGGTCCGCTGGTGACGCGGAATGAACGGCGACACGCGCAGCGCCTCCTGCATCACGGCCTCCAGCAGCGGCAGCTGCTGCAGCGCCTCGTACGTCAGCTCCACGCCGCTGATCTCCTCCAGCACCCGTGCCATCACGTCGGGGTTGGTGGCCAAGTGGTAGGCGCAGAGAGACAGCGTGTTGCCGGTGGTATCGTACGCGTCCATGAGCAGGTTGGCACCCTGCAGCAGCAGCACGTCCTCGGTGATGTCGAGCTCGCGAAACTCCTTCGTCGGCACCTTGTTGTCGATGGCGTCGATAAGGGCGCCGACTAGGTCCGCCCGGTCGGCGCCGGTTGCGCGTCGCTCCTTTACCGACTTGCGCAGGATATCCGTCAGCAGTTGGAGCGGCGGCGCCATGAACTTGCTCATGAGCATCGAGCTGAGTTTCGGCGAGAAGGTCAGCAAGCCCGAGATGACCGGACTGGAGAACTCGTCGCCACCAAAGGTTTTGGCCGCCTTGACGAACGGGTGGGTGCTGTCGCTTATGTTGGGTACTTTCAGGCCGAATGTGAACTGGGCGACGGCGTCCAGCACCAGCGGCCCGAACAAAGCGTCCTTGATCTGCACCACGGGACTCTTGAGCAGCTCCTGGTCCAAGCGTGTGCAGGCGTCGCGCGCACAATGCTCCAAAGTGGGCATCATGGCCTTGAGCTTAGCGCCCGTAGACAGAGCCGGAGTCAGGATCGCCCTCACCACCTTCCAGCGGTCGTGCACAAGCATGTCCAGCAGGTCTTTCGTGGCAGAAGAGTAAAAGTTGGCAACAAATCGCTCGCTGAAATTACTAAAGTCCTTGATAAAAATGCGCTTTACCATCTCCCGGTCAGCGATGAACACCTGGGGTGTGGGGCCC
>NW_023596461.1:9192518-9276860 GCF_011947565.3 Pollicipes pollicipes
ACACCACCCGCCCGCCCACAGCCACCAGGCCGTCAACGGCCCTACTACGAAGCTCGCTGGAAATAATCGCACGCCAACCCCTCCCAACCACTTTTCGTTCTGCGCTGGCCCCTGCGCGCACCCGCCGGCGTGCAGCAGTCACTACTGTCCACGTGAACAGCTTACGCTGCAAACAGAAAACGATCAGCCATTGGGTACCGTTAACATGAGAGCTGTTATACTTCTTGTGATTGGTCTACAATTCAGCTTGTTCACGTGATCGCTATTTTGGCGGCATACGTGACGCGCCTCTGGCTATTAGTACTGGCGTTATAAATTATGGAGTCGGAATTGTGTAAACATGTCAGTATGATGCATGTTATGGGTTTTTGGTAAGTTTAAACTTCAGGATACTAATCATTTGTAGCACTGATAATTTTTTGTGTAAATCTTACCCGAAAATTAATCTAAGATGACATAACTAACATAAGTTTGGTTACAGATTTCTTGGAAAGCTTTCCGAAGTGTTGTACATTTTCCAGGACAGTATTTATCGGCAATGTCTATCACAATGTTTATGTGTGCTTATGGGGACTACCGGATAATTTTCAGGCCATGGTTCGTAAGGAGAATCTTTTTTCACCATGCCTATCTATGACCGTTTGCTATGCTTGGCGCATGCGATACGAAACTGAGGGACTGTTGGAAGCGGTTTGAGGTGCATTATAGTGGGATGTCGCGTTGTATCCCCGTGCTAAAATTCATGCGGGCAGTGCGTCCAATTCGGATCTCCTTCATATTAAGCTGAATCCAGATGTTTTAAGCTCCGTATCTAAAGTAGACAGCATTGAAATCATTGCTGCGGTGTCACCGCTACACCAGATTTTTTGGACATAGGGTGTTGTGGCCCGGTCCATGTATACATACTCCTGTGCTGTATTTGAGAGGCTCAGTGGCTGTTATTGCTCCAGATGCTCCATCAGGTTTCAAACATCAGCTGGCTCTATGATATGGTTGCATTTGAAGGGAGATTCCCAGTCAATAAAATAGGTACATAGAGCATGGGCAATGACTCAGTTGTGCATGGGTAATAAGAGGCATTGCCAGTATTACATGAGCACCTTCTTACCCAAGGATCCTACAGAAGTATAAGAGATGGGATAAGAGCTATCACAACTATGGAAATACTGCAGTGGGAAATCATGCATACTTGCAGAAGCCTCAAACAGGCCCCCCAAGGTAAAACTTGCTTCACTGTGCCCCCCACCCATAGGGATAAAGTATTTCCATGAGTCAAAAAGAGACCACAATTAGCAGAATATTGGTTATCCATGCATGGCAACTTAAGTTTTCAAGTAATCATTCATGTGTGTTAAGGGCATTACACTTCTCCCCACTAGCTTTTTACACCTTGAGCACACACACACACACTTGCATGTAATCTTAAGATTGTGTTATTGTCTGTTTCAAAAGCAGTTTCAGGCAAAAATGCTTTGAAGAACATATGAAAAAGCTGAAAATTCAGTGCAATGCAAGCTGGTTGGGTGGTGCAGTAAACAATGAATGAGCATTTTGCATAAGGCATGTTGGTATGGTTGTTGGCAACACTGGCATGTATTATCTATAACATGGTCTGCAAACATTCACCATGAACATATGATATGGGTTCCACACCTTTGCTGAACAGTGCAGTAGGCACACTTGACAGTTTTCATGCACTGCATGCACATCATTGTTCTGCATCCATGCATACAGCCATGTTATCACCTTATCACCTTTATCATTATCACCTTCAAACTGGTCCTGCACCAGGGAAGTGGCATACAAGATGGGCAGCACATCCTGCACTAACATTCTCACTCTTGAGCCATGCACAAGTGTGTCCACCTCAAGAGAATGCTTCTGAGGAGGTGGGTAGGACATCCCGCACCAGCACGCCCACGTCTGCACCATCCACCAGCAGCAGGACAGGTGCACCATTGGCGGACAGCATCTCAGCTGGCGTCGCTACCAGTCGGTCCACCTCGAGCGGTGCGGCGGCCGCGCTCTCGGGCGCTACCGACGGCGCTGTGCCAGGCAGGAAGGCAGCAGCCGGCGGCGGGTCGTCGGCGCCCAGCAGGTCATCCTCGGCGGCGGCCCCCTGCTCGGTCCGACACTCGGCGACGGGCGGCGAGGCGGCCGGCGTAGGAGCGTTCTGCCGTTCCTCCTCCGCCGTCGCTGCCGGCTCCAGCAGCGTGTTGGGCCGCCGGCCGATCTCGGGGAAGCGCCGCTCGGCCTCAGCCACCTTGAGCTTGTGCTTGCTGTACAGGTGGCGCTTGAGGTCGAGGTTGAGCTCGTAGAGGCGCGGGCAGAGCGGGCAGCGGAGCGTGCGGCCGTTGCGGTGGCGCGCCAGGTGCACAGTCAGCTGATACTGCAGCCGAAACTCGGCGCCACACACGTGGCACACCTTGGCCGCGCCGCCGCCGTGCGCGCGCCGGCGGTGGGCGTCGCACGTCTGCTTGAACTTGAACCGCTTCTGGCAGAGATCGCAGGCGAAGCAGCGCTCGGCGCTGTGCGTGCGCAGGTGGCTGCGCAACCCGCTGCGGCCCGTGAAGACGCTATCGCAGTGCGGACACTTGTCGGCGCGGCCGGCATGCAGCAGCAGGTGCTTCTGGAACGACACGGGGAACTTGAAGCGCTTCTCGCAGACCCGGCAGCGGAAGCCGGCCGTCTTATGTTTGTAGAGGTGCGTGCGCAGGTAGTGGAGGGAGCAGGTCTGCGTGCAGTACGGGCAGCGGACGGCCGTGCGTCCCAGCAGGCTGAGCTGGAGGCGGCGGGCGCGTGTCTCCAGCCGGCGCACCAGCTCGCCGTACACGGCCGCCACCGGGTCGGACGCGTCCGGCTGCTCCGGATCAACCGGCGCCGAGTCGTGGCTGGCGTTCATGTGGTCGATGAGCTGCTCCTGTCGGCTGTACATCTGCAAACAGCTGTCCGACCCGGGCGGCGGTGTCAGCGGACAATATCGACATCATTCGGAGAGCGGCAATGAAAGCCTCCAACGTGAGGCGCGACGGCCCACCAAAACGCACCTCGCGGAGGACGGAATAGGGGGTGTCACAGTCAATATCGCTGACTGGCAGCCGACGCGCGACGAAAGGTCGGCGTACCCCAAACTGTTCTGGTGCAAGATGTTGTGCGTGAACCCTTTGTCCTCCATACGTAGACGAGCATTTATCCGCATCCCCGACCCCTAGTATCAGCCTTGTCACAACTTCGAGTGCATTGTCCACACATCATTGCGACCTTTCCCGCTGCGTTAGCGAGGCAAGTACTGCACTAGCCGCACTAAGGACCGATTGATCAATAGGTCGACGATCCTAGCTCGATTCCGCCTGACCGCAGTCGCGTCCCGACCACCCACACGATGCACATGTAGTTGGACGTGTGGGCGGACACCAGGTGGTCGGCCGCCTCGGTGGGGTCGGCCAGGCTGACGTCGCAGCAGCCGCAGTGCAGCCGGCCGCGGCGTGCGTGTGGTCCGTCACGTGGCCGGCGGCGTCCGAGGCGGCCAGCAGGCAGCAGCAGGGTGGACACCATACGCGAGCCGCCACGGGCTGCTGCTCCTCGCTGTCGGCAGCGGAGCAGGGTCAGCACAGAGGTCAGCACGCGGGCACCAGGCACGGGACGCCACGGGCCGCTGCCCTCTCGCCGGCACGGAGCAGGGGAGGTCAGCAGGCGGGCACCAGGCGCGGGTTGCACGGGCCGCTGCCCTCTCCCGGCAGCGGAGCAGGGACACACTGAGGTCAGTAGGCGGGCACCAGGCGGGGTTGCTACGGGCCGCTGCTCCTCTCCCGGCAGCGGAGCAGGGTCAGCACGGAGGTCAGTAGGCGGGCACCAGGCACGGCTCGCTGCGGGCCGCTGCCCCTCTCCCGGTAGCGGAGCAGGGTCAGCACACCATGAGCCAGCAGGGCGAACACCAGCCACGGCTGCTGCTTCTCGTTGCTGGCAGCAGAGCAGGGTCAGCAGTAGCCCACGCCACATGAGCAGTGAAATACAGACGTATAAGTGCAGTATGGATTATTCCACGCTACCCAACCATCAGTCCAATCTTTGTCCCACTTCCAATTTGATTTATCATCACAGATCTAGACGCATCACATCTAGACGCTGTTTGGTATTGGGGGCTATCTTGCGCTCCGCACAGTAATCTGAATAGTCTACTTCGGTGAACTTATCAAAGAAAGCGTGGGCGAATTCGGACCTATAAGGCCGGGGAAGACGCGACTGGCTCTGACCAACCACATACGAACACCTGGCAATGGTAGGTCAATAAGGTTGGGGGAGGGCGGGTCTAGGGAAAACAAACTAACCGTTAAAACGAAGAGAACTTCGGATCGGGTTTCGACAAAAGCACTTATGAATTCTAGATCACATTTAACAGTTCATACAGGTTATGCATTTGGCTCCTTCTCCAGAAACATCAAGCTAGCCCGACGCATCACGCAGCACTTCGCCTACCAGACTGAGGGGTCACCCACCCCCCCGGGCAGCTCAGGTCCCGTGCCACTGCCCTGAGCACAGCCGGGTCCGGCCCGCGTCCACCAAAGCGGGCAGCCTCATCCCTACCTGGCCACCTTGTGTAGCCGCTCCACGTGCAGCCGGAGGTTTGCGCTCGGTGCGGAACGAGCGGCGGCACATGTGACAGAAGCGGCCGGCGGCGGCAGGCAGCGGCGTCCGCGCGCGGCCGGCCCCGCCGCGCTGCCGGCGCCACCTGCCGACAGGCGTCGAAACCAGTGCGGAGCGCGTCTACAGCGGACGGCACGGAGTCCGACCATGCTGCGTGCTCTTGAGCACATAGGACGCTTCAACAGGGAATTTATGTGAACGCTCAGAACTGCTCGGATGAAAGATAACGACACACAGCTTGGCTATTTGCCATGTCCTGTTGAGCTTAACCTGTTTACCATGATCTCTACCAATCATTGGAAATTTAAAACGGTTCATTTGTAGAAATAGCGTGACCCTGTGACCATGAACTGTGATCATCACCCGCCTGTTTCGCGGTCAAAGGACAAATGACAGCAACCCCGCCGTCTTCAAAATCCGGCCCCATTCGAACGTAGGTACCCTCCGAGGTAAGGGACATCGCGAAACCATTACAATTGGACAATGCATACCGTTTTTCCTGGTACGTCCAAACATGCCTCCTCTACGTCCTGCTCGTCCTCCATCATGGTAGTTAACCACCCTCCTTCTGGTTCTGAGGGACCAGCTGGGCCGACCGCCTGTCCAGTCGCGGTCACTGGGGTCGTCTGGTGTCCACTCCTCCTCCTCCTGCGCCTGCTTCACCCCAGGACGAGTCCCTGGCGCGCAGGGCCGTCAGCGGCAGGGGGCCGGCCGGCGCTGCCAACCAGTCGTCCGCACCTACAGGCGCACGCCTCCCCGCATCGGCCGACACGCACGCCGGCGCCGGTGAGCAGGCTACATGCCCGTCCTGTGGGGAGCTGCGCTCTGCGAATACAGACGCTGCGTCGCCTGGTGACGACCAATTCTGCCGCAATGTCCTCCTCTGAATCACAGTGTGTCGCTTTCCTCTCCTCCGATGCAAAGCTTGTCCCTGCATGAATCACCGGCTTGGCCGACGCACGGTCTGCCGCCAACGCCCCCGTCTCCACACAGTCTGTCGGGGAAGGGGCGCTCTCCTCTGGCGGGACGGCGTCTGTCGCGAACGCGGTCCTCCACAGCCACGTTGTCCACACAATGACGCCGTCCAGGGCGGCCGCGCCGAACCGCGTTCGGCCACCAGGCTTGGCGTCGACGAGGCCGCTGAGGTCGAGTTCGGCCGCGCGCGCCCCAACGCGCAGCGGCATGCTGTGTACCGACACGCCTCTGCCCGAGTCGGCGCAGTTGGCGGAGCCGCACCCGCGTGCGACGGCGCGCCGCCGCCGCCGCCCGGTAAGGCGTCGCTGACGCGAGTCCATCGCCGCCCGGTACGCCGCCAGGCGACGCTGGACAGGTGAGCAGGAGGGCCCGGCACGGCCGACAGACGGCGCTGACGAGCGGCCGCTCGCGGCGGCGCCCGACAGCCGCCGGCGCACCTCGGCCAGCGCGCGGCCGTCGCTCAGCACTGCGGGCAGGCCGCCGGCCGTCAGCGGCCCGGCGCCGCGGCTGTTGCAGAGCAGGCAGAGCCGGGAGAAGGCTGGCAGTGTGACCAGCACCTCAGCAGACATGGTTGATGACCAAGCACCCTCAGTGTTTGGCAAAACCAGGCACCTGAAACCAGTAAGCAGATATAACCACAAATCTCAAACAGAACATTTTTATGGATTATATTTGGAGGCAAACAATTGATTGAAATTCAATGAAGGTATCAGAGACAGAAAAAATGATAATGTTATCAGAAGTGATGGGGCCAGGAGCATTTTAATGCCATTTTTGCTTGTGTAACACCACAGACATGATAACCAATCCTCTCTTTGACTGAGGAACTTGTCCCAATCCCACAGAAACACAGACCATACTCTCTCTATTTCATCTCTTCCACACAATTATGATCTGGACATTACAATATAAAATGTGAATACCATGAAGTAGAGTATCAACTCTATAAGGCCTTATCAACATGTCATATTCAATAGAGATGCAAACATTCACACCAGACCCAGGAGTGAATCCAGGCTTCTTGTTCTGAAGCTGAATCTAAAGCCAACAAGAAGACATTAAGCCTAAAACCAATGTGAAAGCAAATCTAAATTTAGTGGCTTCAAATTTTGCATACAAAACCCTGAAGATGAAGTCAGCAGCTTTAAGCTTAGGGATTAGGCAACATGGAGGCACGGCCATGCTTATCAGAACATTGCTGGTGTAACCTCACATTTTCTAAAGCAACCTCAATTAACTGGATCTAGTTGAAACCCTTGCACTATTGGTATCAGTAGACAGCAGTATGTAGGACATGTTTTTTATACTTCTGGCTCTTTCATGTCTCAAACTTTCCACAATGGCCTGAATTAAAGGGAATGTTTCATGCTTGACCATATTTAAGCACCAGAGCAGAGGAATGACCCCCACTTATAACTATTTGCATGTTTTTCAAGTATAAAAGACTTCCAGAGAGCACATTTGTGTTAAATAAATATGCTTCTCAGTGTTTTATGGTGTGATCATACTTTGCAAAAAATTGATTGAGAGCCAATTAACAGCTATCATATCAGGAAATCACACTCACAAATGCCAGACATGAATGCCTTGACAATTATATTTTCCTCGGCCTTGATCACAACATCACTTATGGAACGACAGAATTTGAATAGCCTTATTATGGCATAAATGACAAGGTGACCTTGAAATGCTTGCCCCAACATGCCTTTCCCTGTTTTCAAAGGTGTGTCACTCAGAAACTACAGGATCTTAGGCCTTAAGAAGGGCAGGATTACAAACAGCACCAGAAGGTCTTTGAGATGGCTATTCCAATTCAAAATCCCATATAAGTGTGGAGCCACCCCCTGTTTAAAGAAACATGTGATGAAGATTATACAACTTGCTATCTGTAGATGCACACGGAATTTCTGAATGCTTCTACAGTCTTCATTCACATACATGTGCCATTAAATGACGATGAATAGGGTTATTGAAGTCTTCACACCTTCCACACAGTTCGTACCGGTATTCTCCAAAATGTTACTTGCTTGCAACACTTAAATGGGTTCTAACCCTAGAACTCTCTTGAAACCATACCCGACCAGAAGCTTAACCACGTTTCTTTCAAAAATCGTGCCAACAACACCGTACGTTTCACCATACCCCCCACCGGGCCCGTAACCTTCGCGCCAACGTTTGTGATCTCTGGATGTAACCAATGCTAACGTCTGTCAAGCTAGCAGCAGATTGATATCCAATTGCCAGTTGGATATTGCGGGGCGTCTCGATTGCCGCCAAATTTGGTGTGCAGGGGCCTTCTCAACACGCTGATTCCGAAAATCAACGTCTTTGGGGTGGAATTTTGCGTAATTTTTGAGTTATACGCTGCGTAACATCCCAATGTGATATTGCGGGGCGTCTCGATTGCCTCCAAATTTGGTGTGCAGGGCCTTCTCAACACGCTGATTCCGAAAATCAATGTCTTTGGGGTGGAATTTTGCGTAATTTTTGAGTTATACGCTGCGTAACATCCCAATGTGATATTGCGGGGCGTCTCGATTGCCTCCAAATTTGTGTGCAGGGGCCTTCTCAACACGCTGATTCCGAAAATCAATGTCTTTGGGGTGGAATTTTGCGTAATTTTCGAGTTATACGCTGCGTAACATCCCAATGTGATATTGCGGGGCGTCTCGATTGCCTCCAAATTTGGTGTGCCGGGCCTTCTCAACACGCTGATTCCGAAAATCATTGTCTTTGGGGTGGAATTTTGCGTAATTTTTGAGTTATACGCTGCGTAACATCCCAATGTGATATTGCGGGGCGTCTCGATTGCCTCCAAATTTGGTGTGCAGGGCCTTCTCAGCACGCTGATTCCGAAAATCATTGTCTTGGGGTGGGAATTTTGCGTAATTTTTGAGTTATACGCTGCGTAACATCCCAATGTGATATTGCGGGGCGTCTCGATTGCCTCCAAATTTGGTGTGTGCAGGGCCTTCTCAACACGCTTGATTCCGAAAATCAATCTCTTTGGGGTGGAATTTTGCGTAATTTTTGAGTTATACGCTGCGTAACATCCCAATGTGATGCTGCGGGGCGTCTCGATTGTCTCCAAATTTTGGTTTGTCCAGGGCCTTCTCAACACGCTGATTCCGAAAATCAATGTCTTTGGGGTGGAATTTTTGCGTAATTTTCGAGTTATACGCTGCGTAACATCCCAATGTGATATTGCGGGGCGTCTCGATTGCCTCCAAATTTGGTGTCCAGGGCCTTCTCAACACGCTGATTCCGAAAATCAATGTCTTTGGGGTGGAATTTTGCGTAATTTTCGAGTTATACGCTGCGTAACATCCCAATGTGATATTGCGGGGCGTCTCGATTGCCGCCAAATTTGGTGTGCAGGGCCTTCTCAACACGCTGATTCCGAAAATCAATGTCTTTGGGATGGAATTTTGCGTAATTTTTGAGTTATACGCTGCGTAACATCCCAAATGTGATATTGCGGGGCGTCTTGATTGCCGCCAAATTTGGTGTGCAGGGCCTTCTGAACACGCTGATTCCGAAAATCAATGTCTTTGGGGTGGAATTTTGCGTAATTTTTGAGTTATACGCTGCGTAACATCCCAATGTGATATTGCGGGGCGTCTCGATTGCCGCCAAATTTGGTGTGCAGGGCCTTCTCAACACGCTGATTCCGAAAATCAACGTCTTTGGGGTGGAATTTTGCGTAATTTTTGAGTTATACGCTGCGTAACATCCCAATGTGATATTGCGGGGCGTCTCGATTGCCTCCAAATTTGGTGTGCAGGGCCTTCTCAACACGCTGATTCCGAAAATTAATGTCTTTGGGGTGGAATTTTGCGTAATTTTTGAGTTATACGCTGCGTAACATCCCAATGTGATATTGCGGGGCGTCTCGATTGCCGCCAAATTTGGTGTGCAGGGCCTTCTCAACACGCTGATTCCGAAAATCAACTGTCTTTGGGGTGGAATTTTGCGTAATTTTGAGTTATACGCTGCGTAACATCCCAATGTGATATTGCGGGGCGTCTCGATTGCCTCCAAATTTGGTGTGCAGGGCCTTCTCAACACGCTGATTCCGAAAATCAATGTCTTTGGGGTGGAATTTTGCGTAATTTTTGAGTTATACGCTGCGGTAACATCCCAAAGTGATATTGCGGGGCGTCTCGATTGCCTCCAAATTTGGTGTGCAGGGCCTTCTCAACACGCTGATTCCGAAAATCAATGTCTTTGGGGTGGAATTTTGCGCAATTTTCGAGTTATATGCTGCGTAACATCCCAATGTGATAATGCGGGGCGTCTCGATTGCCGCCAAATTTGGTGTGCAGGGCCTTCTCAACACGCTGATTCCGAAAATCAACGTCTTTGGGGTGGAATTTTGCGTAATTTTTGAGTTATGCGCTGCGTAACATCCCAATGTGATATTGCGGGGCGTCTCGATTGCCTCCAAATTTGGTGTGCAGGGCCTTCTCAACACGCTGATTCCGAAAATCACTGCCTTTGGCATGGGATTTTGCGTAATTTTTGAGTTACACGCTGCGTAACATCCCAATGTGATATTGCGGGGCGTCTCGATTGCCTCCAAATTTGGTGTGCAGGGCCTTCTCAACACGCTGATTCCGAAAATCAACGTCTTTGGGGTGGAATTTTGCGTAATTTTTGAGTTATACGCTGCGTAACATCCCAATGTGATATTGCGGGGCGTCTCGATTGCCTCCAAATTTGGTGTGCAGGGCCTTCTCAACACGCTGATACCGAAAATCAATGTCTTTGGGGTGGAATTTTGCGTAATTTTTGAGTTATACGCTGCGTAACATCCCAATGTGATATTGCGGGGCGTCTCGATTGCCTCCAAATTTGGTGTGCAGGGCCTTCTCAACACGCTGATTCCGAAAATCAACGTCTTTGGGGTGGAATTTTGCGTAATTTTCGAGTTATACGCTGCGTAACATCCCAATGTGATATTGCGGGGCGTCTCGATTGCCTCCAAATTTGGTGTGCAGGGCCTTCTCAACACGCTGATTCCGAAAATCAATGTCTTTGGGGTGGAATTTTGCGTAATTTTTCGAGTTATACGCTGCGTAACATCCCAATGTGATATTGCGGGGCGTCTCGATTGCCTCCAAATTTGGTGTGCAGGGCCTTCTCAACACGCTGATTCCGAAAATCAATGTCTTTGGGGTGGAATTTTGCGTAATTTTTGAGTTATACGCTGCGTAACATCCCAATGTGATATTGCGGGGCGTCTCGATTGCCTCCAAATTTGGTGTGCAGGGCCTTCTCAACACGCTGATTCCGAAAATCAATGTCTTTGGGGTGGAATTTTGCGTAATTTTTGAGTTAATACGCTGCGTAACATCCCAATGTGATATTGCGGGGCGTCTCGATTGCCGCCAAATTTGGTGTGCAGGGCCTTCTCAACACGCTGATTCCGAAAATCACTGCCCTTGGGGTGGAATTTTGCGTAATTTTTGAGTTATACGCTGCGTAACATCCCAATGTGATATTGCGGGACGTCTCGACTGCCTCCAAATTTGGTGTGCAGGGCCTTCTCAACACGCTGATTCCGAAAATCACTGCCTTTGAGGTGGAATTTTGCGTAATTTTTTAGTTATACGCTGCGTAACATCCCAATGTGATATTGCGGGGCGTCTCGATTGCCTCCAAATTTGGTGTGCAGGGCCTTCTCAACACGCTGATTCCGAAAATCAATGTCTTTGGGGTGGAATTTTGCGTAATTTTCGAGTTATACGCTGCGTAACATCCCAATGTGATATTGCGGGGCGTCTCGATTGCCTCCAAATTTGGTGTGCAGGGCCTTCTCAACACGCTGATTTCGGAAATCACTGCCTTTATATATCGCGTAGCACGTCGTTATACGTCGCGTAACACAACAGTTTGATATTGCGGAGATAGAGGTATTCTTAATGAAGTTTGTCAGGCTCTGAAATTTAGTGAAGGTGACAGACATGGTCTGCAAGTTCGCGAAAGCCAGATGGGTTACTTGTAACCCTCAGATGGTCATGGGTAAATGTGTCGGTCTTTTTCACTGGGCGCCCAGCAGAAAAACTCAATTGTTTTCATGTATTGTCCCAATTTATGTGCATCTTTACAGTGCCCTTTATGGCGGTTTCCCATTGTCATATAACTTGTTGCAGTTTCACCACACGTGCCATGACTTGCCCGGTCTCGTGCTCGACTCCTGCGGGAGTCGTAGTCGTCTCCGAAATCAGCCAGACTTCTGTCGAGTCTAGGTAAAATCAGTTCCTTTTAAAATAGATGCGAGTTGGATCGGGAGTTGAGCCAACGTGATCTGTCTGACTCATTGATGAGTGCACTCCGGTAAAAAGGTAGGTAACAGCTGTTGCTCTGTCGTGCGCTGAAGCTCGTGCACATCGCGCTCGTGATTGTGGATGTGCAGCAAAGGGAGCGCAGGATGCATTATAAGCTCTCATGTTAAAAATATCCGACCCTAAACACACCAGGAGGTTATAGCTGAACAAATAAATCAGGCTATCAATGAGATATGTTAATTCAATGACCGTCGTTCCAGACAAGTGGAAGTGACATGTCAACAAGCTTTAGCACAAATGGTGTGCTTTGGTTTATGAGCACCCCTTGTAAGTTGGGTTCAAGCCGCTTTAAGCGCTCGCCTTTTGCACCTGGCCACGCTGGCTGGTGGCTGATGGCAGTGGCTGCGCTGAAGGTCAGGCCTGGCATTCCTTGCTCGGTTGATGGGGCCAGGGCCCACCCTGTCAGTCGAATTGTATCAACTTTAAGTCAGAGGAGTCATTTCAAAACTGGAACGTGCTGCTCAGAGTCAAGGTGGGAATCGCTCACCTCACTTACTAAGTGTCAAATCGCCAGGTGTATTCGCTGGAGTATGCTCACGACGCGCGTGGAGTTCTGCATCCCACCGTCAACGAGATTCCCTTCACCTACCTGCCGGAGGGCTCTGAGATCATCTCTATCGATGCATTCAACAAGAGCGAGAACAGAGAGGAAATAGTGGTGGGATTTGCCATCATCAAGGTGAGCGAGGCGTGGTGGGGCACGGCGAATGCCTTTAAGCCGGTATGGGCTACGATGCTCGTGTTATGATGTTGATGATAGGGGCACGTGTGAGACGGGCGTGGGTGGCTGGGGTGGTGCCTGCCCTTCATGTCAGGGTGAGAGGCAAGCGACGCCATGCTGTACCCTCAACAGCTGACGGCGTGGCGAAGCCCTAATGGAAAAATAAACGGAACGACAGTTTTAATACACGTTATGGTCAATTGTATACAAGCCAACATATAGCGAGTAGATAAGATCGTCGCGTCCCACCGTTGTGCGAGTCATGCAGACGTTGCTCTGAACGCTCTGATTCACGCTGCTGAATGCAGCACACGGTACCGGTATTGCCCGAGGGAGAGGGCAGGGCCGACCCGCGGCGTATAACTCGAAAATTACGCAAAATTCCACCCAAAGGCAGTGATTTTCGGAATCAGCGTGTTGAGAAGGCCCTGCACACCAAATTTGGAGGCAATCGAGACGCCCCGCAATATCACATTGGGATGTTACGCAGCGTATAACTCAAAATTACGCAAAATTCCACCCCAAAAACATTGATTTTCGGAATCAGCGTGTTGAGAAGGCCCTGCACACCAAATTTGGAGGCAATCGAGACGCCCCGCAATATCACATTGGGATGTTACGCAGCGTATAACTCAAAAATTACGCAAAATTCCACCCCAAAGACATTGATTTTCGGAATCAGCGTGTTGAGAAGGCCCTGCACACCAAATTTGGAGGCAATCGAGACGCCCCGCAATATCACATTGGGATGTTACGCAGCGTATAACTCAAAAATTACGCAAAATTCCACCCCAAAGACGTTGATTTTCGGAATCAGCGTGTTGAGAAGGCCCTGCACACCAAATTTGGCGGCAATCGAGACGCCCCGCATTATCACATTGGGATGTTACGCAGCATATAACTCGAAAATTACGCAAAATTCCACCCCAAAGACATTGATTTTCGGAATCAGCGTGTTGAGAAGGCCCTGCACACCAAATTTGGCGGCAATCGAGACGCCCCGCAATATCACATTGGGATGTTACGCAGCGTATAACTCGAAAATTACGCAAAATTCCACCCAAAGACATTGATTTTTGGAATCAGCGTGTTGAGAAGGCCCTGCACACCAAATTTGGAGGCAATCGAGACGCCCCGCAATATCACATTGGGATGTTACGCAGCGTATAACTCAAAAATTACGCAAAATTCCACCCCAAAGACATTGATTTTCGGAATCAGCGTGTTGAGAAGGCCCTGCACACCAAATTTGGAGGCAATCGAGACGCCCCGCAATATCACATTGGGATGTTACGCAGCGTATAACTCAAAAATTACGCAAAT
Organism: Pollicipes pollicipes; assembly: GCF_011947565.3. Lineage (NCBI taxonomy): Eukaryota > Metazoa > Arthropoda > Thecostraca > Pollicipedomorpha > Pollicipedidae > Pollicipes > Pollicipes pollicipes. The sequence continues at coordinate 9,206,532 of NW_023596461.1, forward strand.
TCCACCCCAAAGACGTTGATTTTCGGAATCAGCGTGTTGAGAAGGCCCTGCACACCAAATTTGGCGGCAATCGAGACGCCCCGCAATATCACATTGGGATGTTACGCAGCGTATAACTCAAAAATTACGCAAAATTCCACCCCAAAGACATTGATTTTCGGAATCAGCGTGTTGAGAAGGCCCTGCACACCAAATTTGGAGGCAATCGAGACGCCCCGCAATATCACATTGGGATGTTACGCAGCGCATAACTCAAAAATTACGCAAAATACCACCCCAAAGGCAGTGATTTTCGGAATCAGCGTGTTGAGAAGGCCCTGCTCACCAAATTTGGCGGAAATCGAGACGCCCCGCAATATCACATTGGGATGTTACGCAGCGTATAACTCGAAAATTACGCAAAATTCCACCCCAAAGACATTGATTTTTGGAATCAGCGTGTTGAGAAGGCCCTGCACACCAAATTTGGAGGCAATCGAGACGCCCCGCAATATCCAACTGGCAATTGGATATCAATCTGCTGCTAGCTTGACAGACGTCCAATGCTATGATGTAACGGATGTAAATAAGTGTTGTCGTTGAATGTGGCGCAGCTGTCCTAGATGTGCGTTGCAGTCCCAGCTGATGATGACGTCATGAGCGACTCCCCCTTGAAGAACGGTCGGGCCCATGGCTGGAATTGGGCTGAAGGGTTACCGTTCGATACTGGGGTTTTTATACATACTCTTCAATTGTCTTGATGTGAGCTCACATCATAACTCTTCATTTTCCCTTACATTTCCCTTACATACATTACATTACATACATTGTCTGAGGGCCCTGTACATATGTTGGATCTTTGCGTTTGAATTTAGGGCACTCCTGTCGAGGGCCATGTGATAATCTGCTTGACTACACTAAATCTTTCGGGGCCCTCCGCACTGGGTTTGAGGTACTTATTTGAATGGAGGGCCTTACGCTCTTGTCGGGTTCCTTCTGAGAAGCTGTTCTGACACATTCCAGCGCTCGGGGGCCATTCACATCGGGTCTTGGGTGCTTCTATTTGAATGACGGCCGTAGGCTCCTGTTGTGAGCCATATCTGTTACTCTGCTCGGGCGCGCTCAATCATCCAGGGGTTTGTCGTGCACGTCACTGTCTTCTGCGACCAAAGAGAAAAACGTGGCAGTAGTTGTCCTTTGTTTTCTTCAGTTGACGACCCGAGCCCCCGTGCAGTGCGACACAAGCGTAATCACCCGCACCTCAGGACTCGGGCTGTCAACCGGCTGGTTGCGGCCGAGTGGCCGGGACTAACACTGCTACGTTAGTCGTGCTGGTCTGGTTCGAAACATCGGTGCCGGCATCGAGCTGATGCCGGCCCGGACTGACAGACAGGTAAACGCGTCCAGAGAGGGACGGATCATGAAGAGTAAAGAACACTGCGCTGTCAGGTTGCATACAATGCATTATCGATAGTTGGTTTTTGTTTTGTTTTTGGATTAGAGCCCTTTCGACCAAGTCTGATCATTTCAGGGCTACGGGATGAAGGAAAATGGTTAACGGTGGGACAGACAAGCACTCGCCTGGAGGGCCAACCACCGAGCTTAAGCCCGCGCATGCGCGCTGGGTACCCGGTCGGGATCCCCTTCCCACTGGCTCTCGGCCCACTCGTGGCTGACGCATGCAGCCTGTCCCGGATGAGCGGGGTGTCGCGAGGATGGAGGATGAAGAAGAAAGAGGATGAAAGGGACGGATGATATATATATATATATATATATATATATATATATATATATATATATTATATATATATTATCGATGTGGCTCGGTTCGACTACATCGCTTGACAGCAGCAAACAGCTGCCTAGTCATGGTAGTCAACATGCTATTAGCGGCAAACAACAGCAACCGTTCTGTGGTAGGCATATCACTCATATCAATACCCAAGTGCAGCGAAGCTATGGAGACACACAGTTCTCACACGACGCACAATGTCACACACACAACAACAACACTCGTTAGCGCCACCTACTGGTGACCCGCACGATTAGGTGTTGACCTCGTGCCGCTACAGGTTCTCCATGCTGTGTCTTGGGCACTTCTTATCTGAATGGGTGATCCCATATTCTTGTGCGGGCCTCATCTATTAAGCCGCTCGGGCTGGTGACTGCAACAGATATGGAGGGGGGGGGGGGGGGCGCGGGGGAGGCATGAGACCATGCCCCATGGACCACGCCGAGGGGACCTATAGGCTACGAAAGGGCCTTTAACCGGCTGAACGGACGCCGTTCTCTAACGAAACAAAACACAACAAAGTTGGACGCCTTTGGGCCTACAGATGACCAAGACCGGTTGCTAGCAGAAGTAAAGCCCATAAGCAGACAAAGTTCATCTTCGTTTATTGAGAAGGTTTTGCTTTTTGGGAGATTTGGGGCTCATCCACGCTGTCCAGGGGCATTAGGCTGTTGCCCGGGCCGTACATGTCAGCTTGCCGGAGCTAAGAAGTTTTCCACATTGTCCTCGATCTTTTTGCATTTTCTCGTAGGGCCCAACACTGCTGTTGGGATGCCACCCTCTTCCATGCCTGGGAACTCTTGATCGATCAGGTTTCCCTCTACGGTTTCTTTTCCATTCGCCCGAAAGGCTCCATGTGCTTTTTTCAAGGCCACATGCACCACGGCACACTCAGCTGCTCAGAGGCTCTTCAAATTAGTCTCGCGTTCTTTCCACTTGCTCGGAGGGTCCCATATAAGGTAACGCACCGAGACGCTTGATGCTCAGGGCCCTCCACTTTGAACGAGGGCCTTTTCTCTTTCATCTGAGTCGCGGAGGGCTCTTCACTCCTATCGCGGCCCTTTCTGTTAACCTGCCCGGGTGCTCTTGATTGCACAGGGGTATTAATTCATGGTCTTGGGTAATTCCCCTTTGCTCAGAAGGTCCTGTGCTCTGGCCGGGGTCCCATATGTCAGTCTGCCGGGGCATTACCGATCGTTTAGGGGCCCCATCGCGTTGGTCCTGGGTTCCTTTCGCTTACTGTGAGAGCCCTGTACTTGTTGACGGGAGCCTCTGTGTTGACCTCTCGCGGCACCCTTGATCGCTCAGGTTTCGGTCCTATTGACCTTGGTGTCCTAGCCTTAAAACAGCAGTCGAATATGCGCCAATTAATTTTTACGCGTAATTATAGAACGGCATTGTATGTGCCGTAATGTCATATGTGTTATTTCCCCTGGCGGTTGCGTGTGTGACACTTCTAATGTTTGTAAATGGTGCTCTAGACATATTTTGAATGCAAGAGTATTTTGTACTCATTTATGACACATGACGAATTATGCGTTAGCCACCACCCATCATCTGATTACATCGCCCAGCCAGATAGATGTGAATAAGTTGGGAATTAAGCCCGTGCTTGGTTTTGATTGCATTTTATAGCCAACTTGGCTATATTTTGCCTGCTTTTCCAAAACGCTTGGGCTAAAAGTCATAGGCTTTGACATCAACCGAAGAAATGAATGGGCTCCTTGCATGTGCACATGTAGCAGGCCTAGCACGTCACGCCTAAGGTTGTGCACAGTAAGATGCGTTCCGTATTTATTAAATATAAATATATTGTTATGTTCTTACGTTGTTGGCCAGCGTGCCGCGCCAGCCGTTACTGCGGATTATCCCATTGCACCAATTGGCCACATCAGCTAGACGAGCGCAGGGTCAAGCTCATCCGAGGCGTGTCCTCTAGGATGATTTATGGCGACTCTCCCGTGCCGCGGCCTGCGCTCTTGCTCTTGGCTCTCCCCGCCTCAGCCACGGTCGTCGCGTACGGGATGAAATCGCGCGGCGGCACCGTAATCGCGCGCGCACAACGCCGCGGCGCCACGGCAGGTATGGACGCATTCCGACTGGATCCCGGCCCGGTGTGGAACGTGGGATCCGGCTGCCGCCGCCATCTCAGCGTGGCTCCTCCACGCTCTGCACCAAATCATTCGGTTGCTGGAGGTGGCCAACGCCGCAATTTTGGGGAATGTGCACGCTGGAGCCGTATCTTCACCATCGTTACCACTGCTGCACTCGTCCCGCTTCCCCGGTCAAAAGCACGTGCGCCGCGTCCCATCACTCGCTTTCGATCTCGCGCTATCGCACCCGCCAAAAGTGAGGCGCGTTGCAAACGATGCTACACATCTCCACACTTTCATGAATTACGCTGTGGCCGCCCGAGGTTTAAGAGTAGGGGAGTTCAAGGTTCAGGTTAAGTGTGCCCATCACCGTTTGCTTGGCATGCTTTTGCTTTCTGTGTAGCCAGTGCGCCACCACCTTCTTTTAACGTGCTTTTGTGTTGCAAAATACGTTATTCGTCGCCGCCTAATAATTTAATAATGAAATAATAAAAATGAAAAAATGATAAAAAGTAAACATTTCATATTCAAACATAACCACCACCGCTACCAGTCATACATTATTTCAAGGTAACTCTTCCACCCCCGAACGGCTACCTCCCACCCGATCGTCATCTCCTCCAATGCTCTTTTATCGAACATTCTTACTATCCCCGTCTACGTCACCTATCTTAGTTCGCCATCACTGCCATTCATCTTCCTTTCACCCCCGTATAACTATGCTCTCTTATGTCTTCCGCACCTTCCGCCACATGCCACGCAAGCAGCTTTCACATAACCGCGTTCTCATGCTCTTCTGCGCCGCCCCCCTCCCCCCCCCCCCCCCCCCCCGCTCCACACGACACAGCTTTTACCACATAACCGCAGTCACAAACATTCGGCGTAAGACGGTGATCACGGCTTCTCTCCGTGTGTGAGTGACAAGTGTGAGACTGACCGGTTCTGTGTGAGATACTGCTCGGGATGGATGGCGAGGTTGGGGTTACGGACATAATGATATCGAGAGGAGTCCGTGGAAGGGTTCTTCCCCTGCTACACCCGTTTGACACGACTTGGGTTACGAACGCCTTGTCGGGCGTTTCGTCTTCCCCCCAGACTGTCTTCGGTGTTAACATTAGCTGACTTCTAAATGCGATTCTAATTCGTCCATCCCTCTCGTATATTGATCGACCGATGCTTCCACTGGTCCTTATATTTTCCACTTTACCGACGTCCATTCCATTCCACACATTCGTCCCTCTATCACCGTACCCTGCACTCATTCGTCATACTCCTTATCGACTTCGGCTCCCACAAATTTGCCCCTCTAGTCCCCTGCAGTGGCACAAAAGGTCGGAGTGGAGTACCATTGCCTAATATGCTTTTAAAGTTAAAGCTTTTAGAAATCTTGAGCACACATTTGCAATGTTTGTTCTTGCTCATCTTAACGCGTCAGGCTCTGTCGCGTGAGGCGTTCGGGTTCATTTTGGTGAGGGGAAAAAGTGAAGCACAACCGAACCGATGGCTCTGGAGGCTATACTGAATCAGCCACAAGGCGAAAGAACCGAAAAATTAGTGTTGTTGCATTCATTCCGCGCTTGACATCCTCACGCACGATCGTTACTTAGGGCATTAAAATACTGAAACAGAAATCCAGACAACTGATTAACTCGTCCACTAGCGTAGACCTAGAGTAAACTCTTCCTCCGTCGATAACAGTCCGAACAATCAAGTCTCCATGCTCGAAAGTGCGTACTGCAACAGGGCCGGTAATCCGAAAATCCATCCCCTTGCTGACAAATCCTAGACTTTCATAACGATCGCGTGACGAATGATTTATTGAATGATTGCGGAGATTTAAAAGCATTCGAATGAGCGATTGCACTATCGTACTCACAGGACTCAACGGGCTTTCGAGCAGTCTTTCTGACCTCAATGTGATGCGTTATGTAAGAGCCATCGAAATAGAAGGAACTTCAATGCACGTCAGCTGTTCCAAAATTACAGCAGAAGTGTGCGCGTCGTAAACAATAGTAAAGCATCGAATCGCAGAATCAGTCTTTTCTTATTCCATTTTTTCTTTCTTGTTTTGTGGAGACTCATACTAGTTGTTAATGACCGGTAATATAGAATGCTTTGCAATCTACCCGATTTTCTACCCAATCTGCTCAGAACAGTGGTGCAATCGCAGCAAGTCGCTACTTGTCCCATCATAATTCAGGGCTCCAGTTATCGTTATGTAACGTGCCAGAGAACACCTATGTGCTAGCCAGTGAATGCTTGCGTAGTTTGGCGAGCGCCGCTTGGAGGCGCTCTCGTTCCTCTCCTACCCCAAGGCGCGAGGGACGCGGCCGCGGGGGCCAGAAGGAGAGAGTACAAAGAAGACTCGGGGAGCCGTCGGTGCGAGGACGGACGTGCCGGTGCGAGGACGGACGCGCCGGTGCGAGGACGGACGGCGTGGAGTGCCTGTGACGAGTGTCTATATATGTGTCCATGTATAAATATAGTGTCTATATATAAATATAGAAGTGACTTTGAACGCACCGCGTATGCCAGTGAGCAGGAGACGAGACACCAGAACAGCAGAACTTACGAATAAAGATTTGTAGTATTCCCGAATTGCTGACAGATTATACGAGGATGATGTGCAATGTGCGTCACTTCTCACCAAGTCACGTCAAGGGCTATGCGCGTCGCAAGTAAACAGCCAAGTGGCAAATAAAATAAATCAGGTATTGTTGACCCCAGTTTTCCTTAAATTTTTGTTAAGTTAAAGAACAACTGGTGAATCGAAATGTACGTTTTACGGTAGACTTACATTTATAGCTGTGCGCGATAATATATTTACATCAATAACTGTATAAATTAAGTGCAACATTCCAACTAGCAGTCCTTCCTTTCACACCTAACTTTGCATGAAGACTCGTGCAGGTTACGAATTTAACGGATGCCCGCGATCAGGGTCTGGATACCTGACCTGATTACGGTTCGTTTGCGCCATGTTTGTTCTGCCCTTACGTCCCTCGCGTTCCCCCTTAAAATCACGGCGTGAAATCATTAAAATCATATTCATGCAACCACTGTATTAAATTATAATCCACATTCACACATCTATGCACACGGCACTTAGTTGCATGCAAGCAATAGAACTTCTCTCCCCGACAATACTTATGACGTAACCTTACATACAATACAACCTGCCGGGCGCGTGATCCCTACCCTGTATAAGTAGGGGTCAGGCGCTGAGCAGGTCACATTCATATTGATGGTTTCTACATCATGCTTTTGCCGGGTGGGGATTAATTCGCCCTTCGCGGGTACTAATCCCCAGCCGGTACGTGACTTGCCCATCGTGTCTGGTTAGTATCCCTTAAACTAGTAATATCTCTGCAGCGTTTTCGCACCCAGCTGGCGTCTGAGAAGCAAGGGAGAGCGAAAGGAGCGTCGGAGGGGGGGGGGGGGGAAGGAGGTATGAAGACATGGCCGAAGAGGGATGGAAACGGGGAACAGACTGCAGTGCGTCAGCTCTTCGTCGCAGCTTCTCCATTCACATGATGATGATTGGAATTGTCGGGCGAAGAGCGCCGCCGTCCACTGAGAGCCCTCAGAGTCCGATGGTCGATCTCCCCAGAATCCAATGGCTGGTCTCCTCCGGTCGTGGTTCCGAGTGGCTGTCCTCTTCCTGAATGTGACGCTCCCCCGGTTTTGTCCGAAATGCTCCTCCCCTGAGCTCCGGCCATCAGCTAAGCTCGCTCCCATTCATGCTCATGTTCATGTCCGTTCTGCATGGGCTCTCTCCGATCGGCCGGGACTCGGTCTCCAGCGCTGCTCGGACTCGGGGTCTGAACTTGCCCGCGGCGGATGGTGGTATCAGCCGGCTCCGCTCTGCACGGGTCTTTGTTGGTCGTGTGCTGGCGGTTTGTCGACCCCGGCGCAGCAGCCACGCGAGCGGTGTGGGACGCGGCTCCATTGGACGCCCCGCTCCCCTGCGGCCCCCTGCTGCGAACATGCTTCTAACACTCTATGCGTCGGGCGTAGCTTATGCCGGGCACATCCTGCGTTTCGACCAGGGCGTCTCGTCTTGACGATCCCCGTTTTCGTCCCGGCCCGCAGCTGCCCTTTCGGCGCGGTCTGTGCGCTTAGATGCCTTGCCCGACCGGCTGACCGATCGCTGGCTTTCTGTGTTACATATCGCGGCCCGGCGGCCATGTCAAATTGAAAGCAATTGCAAGGTGGATGCAGTAGGAACAAATACACTAGGCATTAGTCAAATATAAGCTCCGCCTCACATCGCCGCAAGTACACCAATGACCTTGAGAGGTCGGGACTTTCTGAGGGAAATTTTTTTATGCGCTGATGAATATTCTGGTGTTCAAAATCCGCAATCGGCCGGTAAATTTCGAATTCTTGGAGTTCAGCGTCCTTTGAAGTTGGAGTTGACCTTGGAGGGCGACCTTAAGAAGTTAAATGATTAGACGAACGCTATCTCATGACCTGGTGAATATTCTGGTGCCTAAAATCAGAACCTGGCTGATAACTTTTGGTTATGTGAAGCCCCCGTCACGTGGTATTGGACATTGTCATCGGATTCGGCGTTCTCGTATTATGATTGACCATCCCACAGGCTTTGAGTTGAATCAAAACTTGTCACTAAAGGAGTTGCCAAATAAATCGCACGTGCCAGAGGTTCATGCTTCCTGGCAATGATAAGACACTACTCTTCCCTAGCTAATCCAACAACGGGACAGACATTGAGTCACGATGCTCGCACATCCGAGCTGGTGCGTCCGTCTACAGCTTCTCAACCTTAATGTGGATGGGGTAGAAGCCAGAGAAGACTGAAGTGCCCTTGCGGTACACCAGCTTTGTCTCGGGTGCGGCGATCAGCCGGTAGCGCTGCAGCACATAGGCCAGCACGAACTTGACCTCCATGGTGGCCAGCCGCATGCCAATACAGGCGCGCGGCCCCAGGCCGAACGGCATCCAGTTGTACTGGCCGAGCTGGCGACCCTCCTCGCCCAGCCAGCGGTCTGGCAGGAAGCGCTCCGGCTCCGGAAACACCTCCGGGTCGAGGTGTAACGGCCAGACGGGGATCGTGACACAGGTGCCGGCCGGCAAGCGCAGGTTGCCGCACTGCCAGTCGCGCTGGCAGGTCCGCTGGTGACGCGGAATGAACGGCGACACGCGCAGCGCCTCCTGCATCACGGCCTCCAGCAGCGGCAGCTGCTGCAGCGCCTCGTACGTCAGCTCCACGCCGCTGATCTCCTCCAGCACCCGTGCCATCACGTCGGGGTTGGTGGCCAAGTGGTAGGCGCAGAGAGACAGCGTGTTGCCGGTGGTATCGTACGCGTCCATGAGCAGGTTGGCACCCTGCAGCAGCAGCACGTCCTCGGTGATGTCGAGCTCGCGAAACTCCTTCGTCGGCACCTTGTTGTCGATGGCGTCGATAAGGGCGCCGACTAGGTCCGCCCGGTCGGCGCCGGTTGCGCGTCGCTCCTTTACCGACTTGCGCAGGATATCCGTCAGCAGTTGGAGCGGCGGCGCCATGAACTTGCTCATGAGCATCGAGCTGAGTTTCGGCGAGAAGGTCAGCAAGCCCGAGATGACCGGACTGGAGAACTCGTCGCCACCAAAGGTTTTGGCCGCCTTGACGAACGGGTGGGTGCTGTCGCTTATGTTGGGTACTTTCAGGCCGAATGTGAACTGGGCGACGGCGTCCAGCACCAGCGGCCCGAACAAAGCGTCCTTGATCTGCACCACGGGACTCTTGAGCAGCTCCTGGTCCAAGCGTGTGCAGGCGTCGCGCGCACAATGCTCCAAAGTGGGCATCATGGCCTTGAGCTTAGCGCCCGTAGACAGAGCCGGAGTCAGGATCGCCCTCACCACCTTCCAGCGGTCGTGCACAAGCATGTCCAGCAGGTCTTTCGTGGCAGAAGAGTAAAAGTTGGCAACAAATCGCTCGCTGAAATTACTAAAGTCCTTGATAAAAATGCGCTTTACCATCTCCCGGTCAGCGATGAACACCTGGGGTGTGGGGCCCTCATACAGACCCCACACGCCGTTGAACTGCTTCGCGTGGCGCAAGTCCTCCTCCCTGAGATAGAGTCGCCATGGGCGCGGCACGCTGCCCACGAACGGGTACGGCTTGATGACGGGAATGCCGAGCTTCTCCAAAGTCCCGTAGTTGCGCGTGCCGTACTTGTACAACAGGAGCAGCACCAGGACGACCAGCAACACCGGCAGCAGGGCCACCAGCTCCATGGCCGGAATTCGCACGGCTCTCACAGCTTGAGCAGACTTCCAACCGCCCACTGCGCGCGACCGCGCCCGCCGTGCCTCGGATGAGGCCAGCCCCGCGCGGCGGCGGCGCGAGATCGACGCAGAGGTGGCAGTCTCGTAGCTCCAGTGCCCATCCGCCTGCCAGTTTAAGATCAGGATCGTCACCGCAGGGCGCCGACGAAAGGAAGCAAAACCAGCGTCGGGTGAACAGTCGTCGAGTGTGCAGGTGAAATGTTGCCAACCTGCTCACTGGGCCGGGCTATACGCCTCGTCGGGGCCTGCTCTGCCGAGGCCGGACAGCGCGCCGCTCCCGATAGTTTGCATCTCTAACGACGGCACACGCTGACGGCGCACAACTCAGCAGCGATCCAAGGCCACACTGTCGTGAGCGGTGGATGGGGCAGTCATAGTCTGTGTACAGAGCGGAGTGCGGCGTTTGTGCTGCGTCATGCCAGAGGCGCGCTCAGAATTGCGCGTGGAGGAGTTGAGTTTTTTTTTACACGGTTATTAGCTCGGTTATTAATTTTATTAATTTAATTATTTATTCGTTCTTAATTCTTCGTTAATTAATTTCCATTGTTCGTAAATAAATAAATCGTTAGTTATTAATCCGCATCAGCGACCTTTCATTGGCGCCATGTCGTTAACGTAAATGCGTTGCCCGATGCACGCATTGAGGCACGCACACCAGAGTGTCACACACAAAAGTTTAGAGCGTCTTGGAAGGACGGGCGCGTTCAAACTTAACGATCAGAAGGGGCACTTCGCTCTAATGCCTGCGTTCCCCGCTCCCGTCTGGATCCGCCCCTGCAAGACTACCACGTTTAAATTATATTGTTAACTAATATTTGTGCCGCTGTTTTAATGATGCCACAGAGCACAAACTGTAGCGCCGTTCGTCAAAATAGCGGGCTAAATCCATTGGGAAGAAATGGAGGAGGATAGGTGGTCGGATCCTCGGCTCGTCCTCGCCTCCAATCATTCATAAAAATTGGCACTCCATACGGCCCGCCTCCAACATACGCTGGCAGATACTACCGCCAGCGGCGATGAGAAAACCAGGAGTTTGCGGGAGCCATTTTGCGAACAGTTCTGATTTCAGGGACGGGTTCACCCGGCGCGAGAGCCGAGCAGAGGCGAAACAATGGAGCACGTAGCGCCGCAAGCGTCGCGCAGTGCGTGCACCGGCCCGCCTGCTGACACCCGTCTCAACACCAGCCGGCCGGAGCCTGCTGGCGCTCGCAAGCCTAAGAAACAAGAACCCTGACTATGGCGGCTTCAGACTATCAAGCATTTCCTGGAGATGCACCCGAAGTCAGCTACATTCGATGCGGCTTTTTGTACCGTATTGGCAAAATATTATAATCTGATGCCATTATTGGGATACGCCGATGGGAGGCTTCGCCTCGGCCGACCCTGGCAGTCAGGCACCTTCCGTGTAGCAACAGCCCCGCCCTCTTACCGACTGAACCGACATATCCCCGCCTTCAGCCAAATGAGGTGGCGTAGCGGCAACGCCCGTTCCTGCCCACCGTACCCACCTCCCCCACCCCCAACGCATGGTCCGTGCCCCGTGTTCACACCGTGCCTCTCATGGATTGCGGTTGCTCGTCTTTTCCCTTGTCCAGAGCGGCTAAATGGGCCGGTTTAACACAATACCGTACACGTCCTTTGCCGGTCAAGTGAACGTTGACGGGATGTATTTTCCAAAATAACGCACGGAGGGTCATCCTTTTAAGCGGTCCACCTCTTCATAAAACAGATCACTGCCATATGTAAAGCATCTCACCCAAGATCCACTAAAACAACTTCTGCAGGTTCAAAAAACAGGCGAAATGGCAAGAAACATGCCTCACGCCGTCACGCCGGCCACAGAACCCAACCGTCCGACAATGGGCAGAGATCGGCGGCGGACGCCAAGAACACGGTCCACGTACGCGTAGGATATGATCTTCGGCCACGCGTCGTGAGGGGGGTCACGGGCTCCATACCGCACCTTACCACCCCGAGCCACCTCCCAGAGCCGCGGTACCGGCTGAGGCTCGCGCCTCGCCGGCCCGTCCCGAACACGACGCGGGCGCACCCGCGCACAACAGTGCCTACGACTTGCGGCGCCGCCCGTGCGGCAGCGCGGTCCGAGCAGGCGAGCTCAGCCCGAGTGAGCGCGCTCAGCCCGAGTAAGTGAGCTCAGCCCGAGTGAGCGAATTCAACCAGAGTGAGCGAGCTCCGGCGGCGAGCACGGCCACGGTGAAAACGGCCGCTGTGACAGCGCGAAACACATCAACAGTATGGACGACATGAGAGATAAAACAACCGCTGCCCACGTGAGCCACGCGGAGCGGAAGCCCCGCGGCGGAAGGAGGCCGTTGAGCTTGGGTTTGCATGACGTCAACCGAGCGCCAGACGGAGCCGACGGCCACTCTCGGGCGGGTCAGACAGGCGCCTGGCCGTCTAGCTACCAGCGTATCGCCGGCCGGATGATCGCGGCGCCGCGCCCCACCCGGCAGGCACGTGGCAGCGCAGGGCCGGCTCACGACGGGGGAGGAACCGACGCGCCTGAAGCTCACAGCCCCGCGGCTGATGTGGGAGAAAGCTCTCGATGTGGCGGCAAGCTCGCACGTGGCGGGAAGCTTTCATTGAAGACCTAGGTGAAGAGCGTGCTCAGGCGCGGCCGGCGAGCCAGCCCACCCGATTCGCCGCCGCCGTCGGCCGGCGCCGGGCAGTGTCGCCGCCCGCCGACAGAGGCGCTGCCGTCGCCGCACTGAGTCCGCTAGTACAGCTGCTTTAGCCGCTCGAACGAGACGAAGAAGATGATGTTCCAGGGGCCCAGGCGCAGCCAGGTAGGCACGAAGCCCTTGTAGAGGGCCCGACAGCCCTCGAAGCGTACCGTCTGCAAAACACAGGCGGTGCCGACTGATGTTGATGACGTCGACTGAGACGAGGGGGCGGGTCGGCTCGTATCCACTCGCCATTGGACACAACTGGCAACACACACACACACACGCGCGCACGCACACACGCACACATGCACGCACACGCATACGCACCATACAGGCACGGCTCGCAATAACGACCCAATTAGCCAGCCCTGCACAAACACAAACGATGGCTGTTTCGTTGACCAGGCGTCCGCATTACTGAGTCCACCACATCGATACCGAAGACGGGTGCGTGCCGTCGACAATAACGCACTGGCAGCCGCTCCGACTGGCATTGAAATTACTCGAGATCGGCGGGAGCTCGAAGCGGCAGGCGTCTCCGCCGCCGCAAGGTCGCGTGTCTGATCGTTGACCCGGGTCCGGTCCGTGCCCAGCCGTCCGGCCCAGCTCGATAGGACGACACCCAGCGGCGCCAGGCCGGCGCGGCTCCGTACCTTGACCAGGCAGTCGAGGCTGCTGCGGTAGTAGTGAGCGGGCACCAGACCCTCGGCGGTGGCGGGCGCCGGGCCCACGCCGGCCCGCAGCAGCGTCCGCTGGTTCATCATACGTGTCTGGCGACGGCAGGCGCACGGTCACGGTCACAGTTACAGTTACAGTCACAGTCACGGTCACAGTCACAGTTCACAAGTCACGGTCACAAGCTACGGTTACGGTCAGTCACGGTCATAAGTCAAGGTCATACGTCACGGTGACGGTCACAGGTCAAGGTCACGGCCACATGTCACGAGTCACATGTAACGGCCACGGTCACGGCCACGGTCACGGTCACGGCCACGGTCACGGTCACGGCCACGGCCACGGTCACAGGTCACCAGCGCGGCCCGGCCGGACCGCGGCGCGTACTGTTACGCACCCGCCGCGTGCCGTCCTCACATGGTACACACGGTCAACATCAGACGTATGACGCACATTTACATCCATCCCAAAGCCACACGCAGGAGGACACGCCAAACGCTGCGACCAACGTTCGGCGCAGGCCCGGGACAAGCACAGCCGCGGTAGGCGCACACAGGCTGTCTGATGTTAGAGCGTCCTCCACAGCAGACCAGATCACCACAGCCAGCTGACGAGCGCGTAGCCCGCCTTGCTCAGGCCACGCCCGCACCAGCACGCACCCGGAGGACGTCGATGGGCGTGGAGGCGACGGCGCCGCCCAGGCTGGAGAGCAGACTGGACCTGCGGGACGACAGAGCTCAGTCAGCTGACCCGCGGCCGGCCTCGACGTCGGCTGGCGCGGACGGCTGCCGGCTCGCCCCCTCCGCCCCGCCCTCAGTCCGGCGGACGCCACACGCCCCTCTGAGGGGTGGCCGAGGCGGCGGGCGTCAGCGCCGACCCCGACACGTAACTCGTGCGTCGGAGACGCGTGACTCTGATCTTGACCCGCACTGAGTTCATAGGCTTGTTCATCGTTGCATCCCGTCAATCGATAGAAACTTGCCACGTCAGGGCAATAGTTCAAAGGAAGAGTGCCACCTTCAGCTCTGGATCGGACGCTGAGAATGCGTTTGTGTATAAATGCGTCCAATTCGTATCGCAACGCAAACTTCCTGGAAGTGATTCCTATCTCCCGTGCGAGGCTCTACATCCCAAACAACGACTTGCGCAAAACTGTTCCATGCCCATCAGAATCGAAAATAACTTGTGGCTCGACAATGTTTACCCCGATTTTTCCACGGGGGGCCGAAGGATCCATCCATTTAAATGTATAACAACTGAACCACCTCTGTATTTAATAACATGACAGCTCTCATACATTTCTTTGACAACAAACATGCTTTCCATCCGAGTAAAATGCGGCTGAACCGCAGAATTGTCAGGCTTCGGCGAATACTGCAAATTCCTTTTCGTGCGAAACGCCAGTCGAGCCGGTGCGCGCCTGGACTGGTCGTTTATGGCGCCATTCAACATGAGCATATATGAACCCTGCTGGTCAGTGCTGCTGTGCCCCGTGGTGGTGGCGGCGACCAGCCTTAAATGACTATCATCTGTCAACAACTCTGATCATTTTTTTAGAGCTGTGGCGTAGCTTAAGTAGTACGTTTCGGATGGCCCGGGCGTGCTTCTACGCGTCACTGCGAAAACTCCCGTCTCGCATTCGTCGCAAAAGCCATTCGCACAAGCCTCTAAAGGTGGCACTCTTCCCTAGAGGGTTATAACGTCAGGTATGTAACAAAGTGGTTTTCAAAAATACGTTACGGTATCGAAGCTGTCAAGAACTTTGTACTTATCTTACTTTGTACGCTCTCCATGAGGTTCTTACTCCGTTGAAGGTAAGAGAAGGTTAATGCACTTGATGTGGAGACGGGGATCGAGAAAGGAATGTGTTCCAAACATTTTCAACACGCTTCGTCTCACAGGAAACGATTTTGTAGCCTTGTAGCCTGTCGAAGCAATTCGCAAACATTTCTGCTTTCGTCCAAATGCCTTGCGCGACGTACATGGACTTATCGCAAACATAAAGATCGTTTGTTTTATTGTAAGATGGCAGCATGAACAGTTCGCAAGCTTGGTATCCTCCCTTGGATCCAACAGCCAGAGGTCTTTAGTTCATCGCATGATATTCGCGTAGTGCTCAAACTCATATTTGGAAAAGTTTTTCGCACCAGGCCTTCGCGCACCAAGATCACATTGACATCCCGAAACTCATGCTGTATGCTTGAAAAATGCGCTTTAACATCACGCAAGAGAGCTCAAAATGTCACTTACAGACTAAATGCAAATCACACGCATGAATACCTTAATTACACTTCCACGTGGAGAAAATTGCATAATCTTTTCCCGAAAAAAACGAACAAAAAATGGGTCAACGTCAATAATTGTCAATCCAGAAGTTAAATTTGCGTTTGTACTACATTCACTTGACACATTTGTGTGCAAGCCTGTGGACTCGACGGTCTACAGAGCATACCATGACCGGTAGATGACGCAGAACATGGGACAGTTATGTGCGGGGGAGGGGGAGGGAGTTGTAGGTAATCCGGGCTGGGGGCAAATAACGGGTTACAAAACGGCAGGGGTCACAGAGGAAGCTAAAATGGTCACACACAACGGCCATAAAAGAGGGTGACAGAGGAAAGTCACAAAGGTCATAAAGGAAGGTCACAAAACGGAAACCAAACAGATGGCCAGCTGGATTAAGGTAGACAAACGAAAAATAGACAGGACCGTTGGCGAGACGGACGGCACACGGGTAGATGGGGCCGCCAGCCGAACAGGGAAGGTGCGGAACAAGGGACAGAGGCAGGCGCGGCCGCCGCCGGCGCCGGCGCCCCGGGGCCGGCGGCCGCGCCTGACCCGACTCTACCTGGCGTCCGCGCCGCTCACACCATAGTGTGACGCGCCACGAGCGCCGCGCCGCAAGTCTGCAATAGACACAGGTGAGAGGCGACGGCCAGCACCACACACGCACGCCTCACACTCGGCGCTGGGTGGGGGTAACAGCCGGGCACACCGGGGCGGGGCAGGCTCCGGTCCATACGGGGCGGGGCGGGGCGAGGCAGGGGGAGGGGGCAGGCCAGGTGACAGCCCGCCAGTGCGACAGGAGGAAACACTATCCATCTGTGACGGAAGATGACCTGGGCTCAGATGACCACTGACACGGTCCGGTGAGGACGGGCTCAGATGACCACTGACACGGCCTGGTGAGGACGGGCTCAGAGGACCACCGACACGGTCCAGTGAGGACGGGCTCAGATGACCACCGACACGGTCCAGTGAGGACGGGCTCAGATGACCACCGATACGGTCCAGTGAGGACGGGCTCAGATGACCACCGACACGGTCCAGTGAGGACGGGCTCAGATGACCACCGACACGGTCCAGTGAGGACGGGCTCAGATGACCACCGATACGGTTTAGTGAGGACGGGCTCAGAGGACCACTGACATGGTGAGGACGGGCTCAGATGACCACCGATACGGTTTAGTGAGGACGGGCTTAGAGGACAACTGACACGGCCTGGTGAGGACGGGCCCAGAGGACCGCTGACACGGTACGGTGAGGACGGGCCCAGAGGACCGCTGCCACGGTACGGTGAGGACGGGCCCAGAGGACCGCTGACACGGTACGGTGAGGACGGGCCCAGAGGACCGCTGACACGGTACGGTGAGGACGGGCCCAGAGGACCGCTGACACGGTCCAGTGAGGACGGGCTCAGAGGATCGCTGACACGGTACGGTGAGGCGGTGAAACGGCACGGCAGCCGGCGCGCCCCCCGGGGACCGGCGGACGGAGCGGGCGGCACTGACCGACCCAAGCGTGCCCCAGGACGGCCGGGTCCTGAGACCGGCCGTATTCGAAACAGGTCGGCACGACTGACGGCCATCTAGGCCACCCGGCGCAACCCGTCCGGGGCTGAAGGCCGCGCAACACGAGCCGAAAACTAGTTGAGTGTCTAAAGGGCTGCACGGTACGGCGTTCTTAAAGGGAATGCTTCGCCTCTTAGATGTAATCAAAGAAGAACAAAGCATAATTAGACACAAAGCATAGGTAAACAGTTTGAGATCATGGTCATGAACCATCGGCTTTTGCAACGAAGATTTGGATACAACAATATTGAAAAAAAGAAAACATTCAGCCTCATTGCGTCACATTAAGCCCTACGTCGCTAAAAGCCACTTAACCACCAATCAACCGACCAATCATGTTCATCGCCGGAACATTCTGACCAATGGGAGCGCCAGCATACATACCGCGCGCACCATTCATCATCAATGAATGCGGCCTTCGTCCATGTGGCATCACTAAGCAATGAGCATGTCACGTATCATACAATACAAGGACATACCCGAAGCCAGACGGATCCCAGACTAGTCGCAAGCCAGCTCGAGACAGCGAGCGTTTCAGCTCTTACTCCGCATTGTTTACGTTGCATATTTACAATCTGAGGCCTGCAATTTGGCTTTATCAACTCAAAACATTATCGTGAAGTGAAACATTCCCTTAAAACACCTAACACAGTTTGTCTTCGTCAGGGCAAATCTCGGCCCACATGATTTTGTACCTGCTACTCAATACAGCCCGTTTTCATAGATCAGGATTGTTGATCGGCTAATGATCGCTTCGTGAAGATCGATCGTGGCAGCCCGTAGCCCCGCCGTGCTGCCGACTGAGCTGTCGTTTCATCTTTGCCGTCACATCCGGCCCACCCGACCACCACTAGCGAAGAGGACATAAACGCCCGGTTTACCCGACCGCCACTACCGAAGGGGAGGACATAAACGTCCGGCTCACCCGACCGCCACTACCGAAGGGGAGGACATAAACGTCCGGCTCACCCGACCGCCACTGCCGAAGGGGAGGACATAAACGTCCGGTCCACCCGACCGCTTCTACCGAAGGGGAGGACATAAACGTCCGGTTCACCCGACCGCCACTACCGAAGGGGAGGACATAAACGTCCGGTCCACCCGACCGCCACTACCAAAGAGGAGGACATAAACGTCCGGTTCACCCGACCGCCACTGCCGAAGGGGAGGACATAAACATCCGGCTCACCCGACCGCCACTACCGAAGGGGAGGACATAAACGTCCGGCTCACCCGACCACCACTGCCGAAGGGAGGGCATAAACATCCGGCTCACCCGACCGCCACTACCGAAGGGGAGGACATAAACGTCCGGCTCACCCGACCGCCGCTAGCGAAGGCGAGGACATAACGACAGAGGGGCAGACCAGGTTTCTAGTTATAACAGACGGGAAAGAAACGAAACAGAACGTAGCGAGCAGGCCAGCACATGATCAAATAAATCAGAAAAAATAAGATCATCTTTACATGAAAAAGCACTACTAGTGTTAAAGTCAGTAGGCAAACCAAAACAAACAGCTAAGCGCATTACCAGTGAAGTTGGTAATCCGCAGGTCACCTTTAAATACATTCTGACTTTATCCGTTTCCGGTCCAGATCTGAATCACTTGGCGGCGTTAAAAAACCCTGCAGATAAACCTGCATGGCCTCACGATTCCAACGACGGCTCATGCACAACACCCACTCTCCCACACAGCTCCAGCCGTGCTTGTTAGTTCACTCACAGCGGCGGGGGCGACGGTGGCGTCGCCTCGCGGCGGGCCAGGGCACTCACGCGAAGTGGTTGCCGGAGGAGTCGCCGATCAGCTGGTGCTGGATGAAGTAGCGCTTGAAGAAGTCGTACAGGGGCAGCTCGACGCCCACTATGACGGCCGCCCTCTGCGCCGTCGGACCGACGCCCTGCCGCCGCGTGGCTCGCGTCAGGTCAGTGGTCACAGACAGACACTGCTCCTCTGCAGCGGCCCGCGTCAGGTCAGTGGTCACAGACAGACACTGCTCCTCTGCAGCGGCCCGCGTCAGGTCAGTGGTCACAGACAGACACTGCTCCTCTGCCGCGGCTCGCGTCAGGTCAGTGGTCACAGACAGACACTGCTCCTCTGCCGCGGCCCGCGTCAGGCCGGTGGTCACAGACAGACACTGCTCCTCTGCCGCGGCTCGCGTCAGGTCAGTGGTCACAGACAGACACTGCTCCTCTGCAGCGGCCCGTGTCAGGTCAGTGGTCACAGACAGACACTGCTCCTCTGCCGCGGCCCGCGTCAGGCCAGTGGTCACAGACAGACACTGCTCCTCTGCCGCGGTCCGCGTCGGGTCAGTGGTCACAAACAGTCCCTGCTCCTCTGCAGCGGCCCGCGTCAGGTCAGTGGTCACAGACAGACACTGCTCCTCTGCAGCGGCCCGCGTCAGGTCAGTGGTCACAGACAGACACTGCTCCTCTGCCGCGGCCCGCGTCAGGTCAGTGGTCACAGACACTGCTCCTCTGCCGCGGCCCGTGTCAGGTCAGTGGTCACAGACAGACACTGCTCCTCTGCCGCGGCCCGCGTCAGGTCAGTGGTCACAGACAGACACTGCTCCTCTGCAGCGGCCCGCGTCAGGTCAGTGGTCACAAACAGTCACTGCTCCTCTGCCGCGGCCCGCGTCAGGTCAGTGGTCACAGACAGACACTGCTCCTCTGCCGCGGCCCGTGTCAGGCCAGTGGTCACAGACAGACACTGCTCCTCTGCCGCGGCCCGTGTCAGGCCAGTGGTCACAGACAGACACTGCTCCTCTGCAGCGGCCCGCGTCAGGTCAGTGGTCACAGACAGACACTGCTCCTCTGCCGCGGCCCGTGTCAGGCCAGTGGTCACAGACAGACACTGCTCCTCTGCCGCGGCCCGTGTCAGGTCAGTGGTCACAGTCAATGCTCCTCTGCCGCGGCCCGCGTCAGGTCAGTGGTCACAAACAGTCCCTGCTCCTCTGCCGCGGCCCGTGTCAGGTCAGTGGTCACAGTCAATGCTCCTCTGCCGCGGCCCGCGTCAGGTCAGTGGTCACAAACAGTCCCTGCTCCTCTGCCGCGGCCCGTGTCAGGTCAGTGGTCACAAACAGTCACTGCTCCTCTGCCGCGGCCCGTGTCAGGTCAGTGGTCACAGTCACTGCTCCTCTGCCGCGGCCCGCGTCAGGTCAGTGGTCACAAACAGTCCCTGCTCCTCTGCCGCGGCCCGTGTCAGGTCAGTGGTCACAGTCAATGCTCCTCTGCCGCGGCCCGCGTCAGGTCAGTGGTCACAAACAGTCCCTGCTCCTCTGCCGCGGCCCGTGTCAGGTCAGTGGTCATAGTCACTGCTCCTCTGCCGCGGCCCGCGTCAGGTCAGTGGTCACAAACAGTCACTGCTCCTCTGCCGCGGCCCGCGTAAGATCAGCGGTCACAAACAGTCACTGCTCCTCCGCCGCGGCCCGCGTAAGATCAGCGGTCACAAACAGTCACTGCTCCTCCGCCGCGGCCCGCGTAAGATCAGCGGTCACAAACAGTCACTGCTCCTCCGCCGCGGCCCGCGTAAGATCAGCGGTCACAAACTGCGCCTCCGCCCCACGACTGAACAGCGGATGTGGTCGTTGTAACCCAAGAATGAGCAATCTCGGATGTGCAGTTACCAACAGGAGGGCTGCAGTGATCCCTCTGTTCGGGCGGAGCGCGGGAACTAGGGCATCAAAGGGTGGGGGGCTGAGTTCCAACTTTCTGAAAAATTAACGGTGGTGCTATGGATATCATGGGCGGCTGGCCGGAAACAGGTAACTACAGATGGCTATTCTCCCTCTCCTCCCTAACTCTGGAGGACTTCCACTGCCCTAATCCTGGGCCACACGTCTTCAAATACACCAAATACACCTTTACATCAAACATGTCGCTGAACTAGAGGCTACGTCCAACATCCCCGGAGCCCAGAGCAATGCGAGAGCGCACTGCCGCACACGTACCCGCCACAGACCGCGTACGCCCTCCTGCCGGTAGATGTCGGCGAAGCATCGCAGCATGCCCTTCTGCCGCACCGACTCGTTGGCCGCCTGCATGCGCACCTTCAGCACGTCCGTCGGGTTGGCGATCGAGCTGGAGACGACGCCTGTCGGAGCGCACGCCGGTCAGCCGGGTCAGCCGCGGCTCGGCGCCGCACACCGCGAACCAGTCGGCAGCGCCGCCCGGCCGCCGTGTGGTGGACAGGCACGACACGGCCGGCGGCTGGCGCGGCGGCCAGGCCGATGGCGTCAGGACGTGTCTGTCCGACGGGCAGGCACGACCCGGCCGTGACAGCCGGAGGAGGGCGTCGGGAGCAGCGCGCCCGGCCGCCGCTCACCTGCCACGATGGCGCAGCAGACGTTCGAGAGCAGCGTCTCGTCGGACGGGTTGGGACAAACGACGCCCTTCATTGAGTAGTAGACGCCGAACTTGATGGAGCCGTATGTCGACTGGCGCAGAACCGCCGGCGAGATGCTGCCGACCATTCGTGAACGTGAGGGGTGCCGCGCAACACGGTCAGACGTGAGAGACGGTTAGACGTGGGGGTACTGTATAACACGGTCAGACGTCACGGGTATTGTGTAACACGGTCAGACGTGAAGGCTGTGTAACACGGTCAGACATGGGGGGGGGGGGGATACTGTGTAACACGGTCAGACGTGACGGGTACTGTGTAACACGGTCAGACGTGAGGGCTGTGTAACACGGTCACACGTCAAGGGTACTGTGTAACAAAGTCAGACGTGAGGGGCCCTGTGTAACACGGTCAGACGTGGAGGCTACTGTGCAACACGGTCAGACGTGAGGGGTGCTGTGTAACACGGTCAGATGTGAGGTGCACTGTGTAACACGGTCAGACGTGAGGGGTACTGTGTAACACGGCCAAACGTGAGGGGTACTGTGCAACACGGTCAGACGTGGAGGGTACTGTGTAACACGGTCAGACGTGGAGGGTACTGTGTAACACGGTCAGACATGGGGGTGCTGTGTAACACGGTCCGACGTGAGGGGTACTGTGTAACACGGTCACACATGAGAGGTGCTGTGTAACACGGTCAGACATGGGGGTTATTGTGTAACACGGTCAAACGTGGAGGGTACTATGCAACACGGTCAGACGTGGATGGTACTGTGTAACACGGTCAGACGTGGGGAGTACTGTGTAACACTGTCAGACGTGAGGGGCACTGTGTAACACGGTCAGATGTGAGAGGTACTGCACAGCAGTCAATGCTGACATGGACAGTTGACCGTCAGAGACGCTGGCGTGACCGAGGACCACGAGAGGTTGGGGCGATAGTGACCCCTGAATCGTCAGGTAACCCGTAACGGCACACAATCCACACGAGACACGGTGTGATTTCGGTGCTGCGCAGCGTGTAAAAATACGTTAAGTTCATGCGGTAGAGTCGTTTCCAAGTCGGCAGCGGAGATTGGCTATTCAGCTACAGCGACCGCATGACGTAACAATGGGGCCATTGGCCATCTTTGCATTACAATTCATGACGCCGGAACGCCGGGCGATTCACGTTCAAGTCGTTTGTCGTTTGGGATTTGTTCGTACAAGTAAAAATATAGTGCAGCAATAGGTCACGCTCTTCTGACATGGTGTCACATCATCATTTCATATCATCGTCATCATCATCACATTTAAATGCCGCGGACTATACATCTCACAAACTACCGTCATATCTAAGGAAGAGAAGACCGACCATAACATATTAAGTTAAATCTATTCGAAGTTCCCAACGTGTGCAACCAGCCTGTCCGACACAGGGTCCCGAGCGACACTGGCCGCAAGGGGCGCGGCACGGGGCCGGTGCGTACTGACCCCCTGTAGAGGGCGCGCAGACCCTCCTCGCGGCTGATGCGCACCAGGGCGTGACTCATGCCGCGGTAGCGCAGCTCGCGCAGCCCCTGCGTCCGCTGGCCCTGCACCTGCAGCCGGGTCTTGGTCGTGTCGATCGGGAACGTGCCTGTGACGACAGCGGAACGAGCGCGGGTCAGCTGGTGGGCGGGCGCGGCGGCCGCGGGGGCGCCAGCTGGACAAACTGCACTGACGCGGGGCGGCAGGCCCAGCTCAGGGCCGGCGACACACAACAATGGACCCGAAGGGGGTCAGCTGCACACTCTCAAACACAAACGTTACTCTCATCTAGAGCAGTAAGTCACTGAGGGGTCATACTGGGTGCCGTAGGACTATTGAGGCACGCAGCCGCTGACTGGAAATGGTCACGATGATTTCTGAACAAGCAAACGCTAAATGAGGTCACCATTTCATGTCCGCCCGGTGCGAGGGTAAACACCCACACCCAGCATGAGACACGATGCAGCCTGCAGCCCGGTTGTGAAAGGCGCCATGGCTCACATACCACTCGCTAAAGGGCTGACAGAAAAAAACCCTTAAATGGGCATAGGAGACCTCATTCCCTGCCGGCGTGCCGTTCATCGAAAACGAAATCAGCAACGACGTACCTTTGCTTCTTTTTTATCACAGCGCTTTTCTAAATGCGAATGTGAATTCCAATGTCATAGACTGAAAAACAAAATCATTCTCTACAACTGTTCAACTGCCCACTAAAAGCGTTCGGCCGCAAAGACCCGCAGAGCTGCCTGACACGGTGGCATGTCCAGCTTGGCAATAACAAGCTACTTAAAAAAAAAGATGAGCAGGCCGGCACGTCAAGAAACGCTGAGACATAGGCTCATGACCGCGCAGGCTTTCTGGGTCACGCTAGCTGCTTCGCTTTACAATTGCACGTGTGCTTATCACATTGGGACGTCCTGCTCATGCATAATGCACATACCAGCTAGGCGCAATCACCATCCGAATCTAGTATAACATTCATGTAGACAGAAATGCATTTCGCAGTTGCAAGTAGAAATGGAGAGCTGTCACGAGCGGGTTCATCAGGAACGTGTACCAAGTATGGACAGTAAATGCATGGAAAATGGACGCTTGCAACACGGCCAACGCCGGCCGTATGCATAAGCCAACACCTGTCCAAGGTGGGTGGTACGTGGTGCGAGCGGACAGGGCCGGACGGGGTCGGGCAGGGTCGGACGGGGCCGGGTGGCGGCCGCCCGCCGCCGTTGCCGCACTCACAGCACTCGGCGAAGCAGGACGAGACGCCGCCGTAGAGGAACGGTCGCCAGTCCCGCGGCGCCATGCCGCTCCGGCCGGGTGCTGAAACAGGTCGGGTCAAGTCAGGTCAAGTAAGGCCACGTCACGTTACGTCGCGTCACGTCGCGCCAGCGGCCGCACCACCAGCTCGGTGCAAGGCGAACTGCTTCGTCACGCCTCACACGGCGCTGACGTCACAGACACTTGACGGCGGTGGACGCTGCGCCATCAGCCATAAGAGCACTGTACACACACAAGTCTATCGCCAACCTCACGGGAATTCCGCACTGGGATTCTGCAAACTTCAGCAGACAGGCAGCAAAAGCAAACACAAACCGAAGCTCACGATCGCGCCCAGCCGTTCCATGTGTTTGTTTACAACTCGGCTTGGTTGCCCGAGACACCGCAACCCTACAAGGGCTGTGCTTCACAACATGTGAGGGGAGGAAAACCAGATTAGCACACTAATGCTCTCACATACGCGGCTGCGCAGTTGCAAAAAAAAAAACTCCCCGAAATAAAGCAGACGACCGTCAACGGGCCATGCCTGCCAATTTCACTTCCTTTCGCCATCTCTATCGCCAACGTTTACTGCTTAGCTTTTAGCTTCGCCGGTCTCACGCACATCGTACCGTAGAGAGACTCACAGCCAATGCACGACAGCGCAGAGTCGGCAACGAGCCGCATGAAGGGAGCTGAGTTGAGTTGAGTTGAGCTGAGTTGAGTTGAGTTGGGGTGAGATGAGGTGAAGTGAGGTGAGGTGAGCTGACTTGAGTTAAGATGCGCTGAGTTGAGTTGAGTTGAGTCGAGTTGGGTTGAGTTGAGTTGAGTTGAGTTGAGTTGAGGTGAGGTGAGGTGAGGTGAGTTGAGGTGAGGTGAGGTGAGGTGAGGTGAGGTGAGGTGAGGTGAGGTGAAGTGAGGCGAGGTGAGGTGAGGTGAACAGTAACCTGGGATCGGCACGAGATAGTCACAGTCGGCCTCCAGGACGCGCCGACAACCCGGCCATACCGCAGCGAGTCGATCACACAGCTGGGCAAACCTTTTGGCGAACTGATGTACATGGTGAGACATTCAAACAGGTTTCAATCAACGCGCTTCGATCGAAAGCCTTCTACAACCGGTCTTTCTGGGTACTGATATTGCAACAACCAAACGGCATCGACCCGCCCACATCACAACGCCACCGCACGGGCAGCGCACACCAGCCGGTAAACGGGTGCCAGAAGACGGCTGTACCGTCCAGCGCACGGCGGCCGTCCGGGCCACCGGCAAACACACCGTTCAAGGTCACGGCCGGTCATTGGTCCGCGGCTTCAGTCTAAAGTTCAAGCGGTTAATGGAGCGTCCGAACTGTGACGATCCGCAGTGCGGCTGGCCCGTTCCGACCCTCGGCTGGCGCGGCGCCAGCGGCCCCGACAGCGGCCGGCCGGGGGTTCTGAAGCACCGCATCGGGCCGCGCGCCGTCAGCAGACCCTCACGACGCTTGCAGCACGTGCAACCACACACGGGGCCCGAGGAGAGCGGCGCAGATGAAGGGCCGGTCAGGGCCAGGGCCAAAGCCCACCCACTCCACCACCGCCTCTTACCCGTGGCCGTTCAGCGACAGAAGTCGGGCGGCGACGGCCGTTTCCGGCCGAGCAGCTGACCGGCACCGGAGCGGCCGTCCGTGACCAGGCCGTGCCCGTCCCCGCTGCGGGCCGCGGCGGCGACGACTGCGGCGGCGCGCGGCGTGCGGCGCCCGGAGATAATAACAGTCCGCGCTCACGCACGGCCGGCCGGCCCGCAGGCGGGCCCTCGGGCTGCCGGCCGGCGCGAGCGGACGCCGCTCGGGCGCTGCTCAGCTCCGCGCACCGCCCCGCGCTGGCCAATCGACGAGCAATTCCGACAGACCGGGAGCGGCGACACCGACCAGTCGCTGCCGACGCCAGGACCCGGCCCATGGGTCTGTGAACCGGCTGGTGCGCTGCACGATAACGTGATGCGGCAGATAATCCGCCCCGAAGTTTGCTGGCTTCTGGCCTCGGCCAGTCCACAGGCTCGCGTAATTCGGCAGCGCAGCAGCTCGCGGCAGCTGGCCGCTGCAGGCTCGCCCGTCACGTCATCTGAGCGTGGCACCTGAGGGACTTCCGCTGCCGTTCACGTGCGCTCCCCGTGCAAACCGGTTCCGGCGTCACGTGGTCGTACGATCACGTGACACGGCCCGCTGCCAACAGACGGAGGGGGAGGGGGGGGGGGGGGGCACCAGGATGCCGGAAGGATCGCGGCGCCGAGACGGCAGCCCGCGGGGGCGCCTCAGCCCGCCACACTGGGTCACCAGCGGTCTTCCCGTCGAAGGTGGGACGTCCGGCGTCACCTGACTACTGACAGCAGAATCATTACGCCCCCTTGTCGCGCGGCTGGAGAAGACTAGGTCGCAATCGGCGCTGCTATATTTGTCTGCATTCGGAACCTCCCAGTCGCAAAATATTGCAAAATCCCACCCGCTCAGAGTGAACCAGTACATCTGGATTTTGCACAACGATTCAAACAGTTGTATACGTTCATTGCTATTTCTTGTCACCGGATCAAGGCAGAGAAATGCTCATACCACCTCACATTTGGAGTTCAATTTTGTACCTCGTTGGCGTGCCAAATGACGTAGCTTGCAAGCAATGCAATCGCACGCTACGTGAGACTAGCACATTTATACTTATGTGGTGTACGGTCAGCCATACCTTTCGCAAGGAATAAGTACCAGCCGCGTTTAGACCCGAAATACCCATTTTCACCCGTGCATTATATATTTTATACTTGTATTAAATCACACGGTCGAAGGAAATGTTCCACACCAGAATTTATTGCAAACAAACACCACATATGACGAAATAAGCTCACTTATAACTATTGGTATACTGGACTGCTCTAGAAAACAACTTTGTTTAGCGACCGCGCTCATCAATGCGTCATTGACTGCGTTTTGGGAGTTTGTATAACGTCGAGGTGCTGCCAAACAACCCGCGCAAAGTTGCCATCCTTGCATTCACTCGTACTACGTGAAACTCGCCGATATATGGCAGTGCGAAGCTGGAAGAGTTCGCTGAGCTTACTATCGCTATGTACCCATGTCTGGTCCTTTTCCATGGTGTTTTTGTGAATTTTTCAGTGAGTTTAAGTTTCGCTTGCAATCACACACCGGGTTTTAGCGCTATTCTTAGGCCATCCGATTCCATGCGTCTTATTCCCGTAATGACTAGCAGTCATGTCGAACTTGTATTATGCAGTCCAAAACGTGATTTCTGGTTGGAACTTGCACAGCTTGCTCAGCATTGATTTACCGCCATTTACATTGATTACACTGATTACCATTTGACGTTACCATGCCTGGGAGTCGCGCCCACGGACGCCAGATCTAAGCGGCCCGACGGCTTGAACGCCATATGGCCAAGGACATGGCAGGATTTGATGACGTTGCTATGGCGGCATGCATGCCTGAATGGCCTTGTCCGCCCGAAATAGTCTACACGTCTTTGTGGGCATGCAGCTCAGAAACTAGAAGGTTTTAGGTCTTAAGATGAGAATGCGGGCCAGTGAAATGCACCGAGTTATCTTCAAAATAGCTATTTCAGTTCAAAGCCCCATACAAATGTGGGACACTATTACGAAAGCTGTTCATTGCATTTACGAGGAGTATTATTCACATAAATAAGACAATAGTAACAGCCTTATTCCTCGGAGAAAACCAGGGGAATGGAGAATGAAGATATACATGTGTCCATATCTATGCGAACGTGATATGTGCCTTGATGTGTGATGTGTGCTAGCTTAAAATCGTTTACATGTGCAAGTAATACCTGGCATGTGATGCATGATGCCCGTTCAATTGAAACGCTTGCTGTATCTGTATATGTAAACCGTGGTTCAATGTTAAAAAACGAAAAATCAAGCAGGATCATAAGCGGGCCATTTTGAATTCACTTCTGCTATTGTTTCGATAACGGCATGTTGCCGAAATATCGACGCATTTGTATCTCCATTCTCATTTTTCCTCCGAGGAATGAGGCTATTACGGCTGTTCAATTTATGTGGGACACTCTCTTGAATTTTGTGGGTGAAGGTCGGACATGCAAGACTTTCTTCCAACGACGTAACACAGGAATGTCCGCAACATTTGCAGAGATCAGAGAGTGACACAACACGGCCCGGGCACAAACGCTGTTACAAACAATGTCCTGCGCACCCGTCTGCGACCACAGTCGTTCAGTGCCACTTGGGAGTTAAGGGGCACCCGGCACCGACAGGTCACACGCCAGAGAGGACGGCAGCACGCCAGCCCATACGTCATGCCAGCGGCACGCCCACCGCTCCACTCACCCGTATTTGCAGCCGTCTCTTTATCACCGGCTCAGTCACCTAGCACGGTGGACTGCACTCACAGCGCCGACTGAACAGGCACGTCCGCTCGCAAGACCAGAGACACCCCGCGGGACGCTCGAGGGCGGTCGGCACCGCGCTGTCTCGGCGCGGTGTGTACGGGGTCTGGCGCGGAGCGCGGCCGCCAGCGGAGCGGGCGCCAGCTCTAGCCCAGCCAATACGGAGCGTGCCGGCCCGGCCGCGCCTGACCTGCCGTTCAACCTTGAGCTCGGAGTCGCCGGATGGCCGCGCCACCGCCGGCCGGGTTGAGGCGCGGCCCACAACAGGCGGCACTATCACAAGGCGCGCCAACAGAAACACGGCGCCAAACGCCGCGTCCCCCGCCCACCCCGGAATGCGGACGGTGGCGGAGCGCGGCTCGCTCCAGGTCGGAAGTCGTTTGGGAGCCAGCCGGTCGGGCCGGACGCCAAGCCTGCCGGCTGACCTTTGCCGCCGGCGCCGTATTGATCTGAGCCGTCGTCTGGCGGAAACCGGGACGTCGTTGCTGCTGTGCTCCTTATGCAAGTCGGGATGGGGATGCCGCGCGGCGAGCTGGGGGTGCGGGGGAGGCAAGGTCACGGCGCCCCGGCCATAAAGTTTCCCGGAGACCACCGCAGCGGGGAGGGGGCGGGGTGGCGACTATCGGCCGACGGGACTGCGTCTGCATGCGCGGCGGGCAGCTGCAAGAAGTCACAACCGCAGTTGACATTGCGGGCTGCTGGACAGCTCGCAGTCAGGTCGCTGTGTCGGTGGACGCTCACCTGAGCCGCTGGCGAGGCGTCCCGGCCGGCGTCGGTCGCGCCCGGACCCGCCCGGTACCGGCGCGTCGGCTCCCCTCCCGGCCCGCACCGCGCGCGCCGACTGCACCGCGCGCGCCGACTGTCAGCCAGGCCACGAGGGCAGCTTCTGTTCACTCCCGACGACTGGATCCCGGCGCTGCCACCGACTGCAGTGGGAAACACAGGTAGCTCTGATGATGCTCTGATGATAGCTGATGATGAGCAGGTGATGCCACAAGCACTGGCCTCCCATTGTCAAGGCAACATAACAGCAAAAGCATAGAGGATTGCCAGTCAACACACCAGCCCTGGTTCACATATTTATCTTGTGCTGGCAGATATGCTTAATATACATTGTGGACTACAGGACAATCATGTAATGTACACAATGGTTCTGTGATTGTTGGAAAGGTGGCAGGGGAGACCACAGAGTGAGATACAAAATCTGGCCTGATATAACATGAGATATGATGACCACTAATGACTGCACTTAACCCATGAAAGGGGGCAGCGATCCTATTGACCGTATGGTCCAATTAGCTGCAAACCTGATCACAATACATGAAAACACCCATGGAATGGAACAATCACAATCCTGCTCATAGTCATGGACCAGACTACAATCACTGACATGACCATGCCCACAGGCAACATTGCATTCATGGGGGCCAGATAACACTCCTAGACTAGACTTCAGTAGTAGACAACAGTCACAGACCTAACCTCTGGCACCTGCCGTGCTATACTACCAATTACAAAGTGTCACTGAGGCTGCTTAAGACCACTGATAAACATCTGAAGTGTGCCCAGATAAGAAATGAAACAGTTTGCCCAGATCGCTTGGTACAGAGCACTGCTTCGGTGCTAGTCACACCTTTTGCCCTCCCCATTTTCAAGCCAGATGACATGTGGGCAACAGGGCATATACCTGCCTGATCACTGATGCGTGCAGATGCAGATGCATATGGCTGCACTGCAGAGACTCATGTACACACCTTAGAGAATGGATGCCTCTGTGAGGGCAGTATATACCTGATTAGTTAGAAATATACTGTGAATTATGGTTGTCATGGGAAAATATTAAGTATGTTCAAGACAACCTTATCATTTTCTCACATCACTAATTGAGCAAGATGTTCATAAAGATTATTTATATGGTATTCAAGGAAATCATCATGAACATTTGTTGTAAACTATGCCAAAATATGATGAAAGTGATGATCATGTTCATAATAATTCAAAGCTGGCCATCACAGAAGATTGAACAAAATTAACAGAGACCATTACATGCTATGCCGCAGTGGGAAAGATATTCCTGAGCATGTGTTTCTTGCCAAAATTATTCACCTTTGCAAAACTGTGCAATAGGTACCATGGAAAGACAGCATCATATGGCATGGGGCAGGTCCCTGCACGACATTCCACGTGGTATACACAACATAACCATGGCAGCAAACCAACTGTAAAATATTTGAGACTGACAAACTTACCTAGAGCCTTCTCATATCATGTGTTAGGAACAAGTTTGGGGATGGCACAAAACACACGGGAGTACCCCCTGCGCCTCGCACCCAACCCCACCGCGACCCACTCGCGCACCGTCCACTAGAACGACTCGGCCCGGCGAGCAGACGTCAGCGACTCGAAACTTCACCAGGTTTACTTTCTGTGGAGGCAGCACACTTTTGACATCACTGGTGAAATGATCAATGGGGTTCGATGTGCTCCCCACCTATTTTGAACAGCCTATGATGGACCTAAGTGCTGCAGAAAAGTAACCAGCTCGGCTAGTCAGTGAATGGTAGCAGAAAAGCATTTCTACGAACTCCAAAATTAATAGTCTGACAAAAATCTAGCGACCACTATAAGAGCCTTTTCGACAGCACAGCAGTCCGCGCCACACAGCCCGAAATATGCTTTCTTGTCGTATCTCCGCTGACGAGATCCGAGATACTCTTAGTGCTGAGCAATATAAATCAAAACAACACAACATTCTGGGAGAATGTCGCCGTTTTCGGTTTCAACTTTGGATCCATTGCTGTTCCCGAGGAGTCCTCGCCGGGCGAGCACCTTCACCAGTGACGTAACGTAGGAAAGCGCACAAAATGCTATTTTGGGGAGCGTCAATGCCAAGGCTGGTTAATGCCCAGATCGAAAGCCGCGTCACATTCCCTTACTTCATACTTGGCTTGTACGAGTTATATGTTCGAGGCTTGGGTAATGTGGGACGGTGCGTTTGGTGGTGGGTTTAGTTCAGTTCTATTTTTCTCATTTCCGGGGTTTCTCGACCCCGGGGTGAATGCGTTATTTGCATAGGCGTTCGCTGTGCATCGCCCACTCTGTTCTTTCTGCACTCGTGACTTCTATTCCAAACATTTCAAACGAGGGTGATCTGTGTTGAGTGTGCGCGTGTATGACAAATAATAGTAGGAGTATTATGTCGTTCATGGCGTGCGCGCGCGCGCGCGCGTGTGTGTGTGTGTGTGTGTGTGTGTCTGCCATGCCTATGTGAATGCATAATCAGAGGTCTTGACCTGTGATAGGCTGTTGGCCATCCAAATTAATTGGTCTGTTCAGACAGGGAGGGAAATACCATAACATCAGGTAAAATCAAGCAGTGTTCTAAGATCATGTTATATGGCACTTGAGGTTTAAAACATGAAGGATGTGTTTGTATGCTAGATTTAAGACCGACATTGTCACTCTGCCAGTGATACTTTGCTGTGGTGACACTGATGCTATGGCACATATGTATCTGAGCCTGATAAGGTTGAGTGTCAATTTAAATTATGGATACAGGCAGACTTCATGGTTGTGTGGAAGTCCTTAGCATGTGAAGAAAAGACACTTGGTGATATACAGGGGAGCTTGGAAGAAGACCAAAAATAATTTATTATTCTGATTTGCACTCTCATGGTAATTGCAATCAGGGGTACACCAGAATTTGGTGCCTTACATATAGCAATCTGGACTGCTGCTTCATTGAGATAAACTTGATTACTAAATGCCATACTCATAAGGTGGCTTTGGAAGGAAAATAATTTGCAAGACTTACTTGATACATTGCTTATCCTGATTATTATGTGGTAATATTTTTCCCAATATGTGCAACATAATAAGCAAGATAATAACATTTTAAGCTACCACAAATGGCAAGCAAATTGAATGATGATGTGTTCTGTTAAAACACAGGGCAACAGGAAGGAAATTTGACTAAAGTATTGAAGGAATTGGGTTGAAAAATGTCATCAACTAGTCTGATCAGGCTAGCCAAGGTGCAGGGTTGTAATTTTTGTAGAGAATTCACCTTGCCATATTATCTTGAGATTCAACAGACTGGGGGTATTGGTCCCCTGGTCCAATAGCATCTGTGTCATTTGATTCAGTAATAGTGGTTTTCTTTTGGATATATATATATATATATATATATTATATATATATATATGTATATATATATATATATATATATATATATATATATATATATATATATATATATATATATATATATATATGCAGCATCTTCATTTGCACCTGCCAATAAGATCAATGTTGAGGCCTTACTTGGATTTCAATAAGAAGCATAATTTAGATACTTAGCATAAGGCTGAATCAAACTAGTGGGAAGTGATAAGCACACACTTTGGTGGATATATCTGGTAAACTGCTCAGATATGTCTTAGTATCACATACCCATGGGCACTAAATTCCAATAGAGGACATTTATGCCAGTGAATAAATTGCAGGTTAACAACTAATCAAGCGCTGATGTGTTCCAGATACCAAACGAAATTAAAGTGTGGCCCCAGCTGCCAACTGATTGACCCATGCGTGTGTGTCCTGACTTTGCTAGCTAACAGCTGTGGTGACTTTTCTTCTAGGAACTGCAGAAGCTTCTTGAGGAGCCGGATGTCTGTTTATGCAGTCAATTGCAAGACCACTTCACTGGGTCCAGATGAGAGGTGCAGGATGGAGAAGGAAATCAAGAAGCTGAAGGTGAATTGGGTCCTTGACTCCAGACATCAGACAAGTGCTGCAGATTGGCATCATATCACTCAGCATTGTCCTTTATTTTCCCCAGTGGAAATTACTTCTTGGTATGCTGGTCTACTAAGGTGCTTAATGTCCTGCTTTTATGGTGTTCCATCAAATACAGGCTTAAAGTAAAGAATATATCAAGTTCTGTATAGATGTAGACTTCATGTACAATATGCCCTATTTTCTATTACAGGAGATGCTCTCCATTCACTTGGACCTGATTCAGCATCAGGCTGACCAAGCTGCCTCTCGGGAGACCCAGGTCAAGGCTCTCAGGCGGGAAAATGACAGGGTAAGTTTGGGATGTGATTTAAAAGTGCTCTGGTAGCATTTGCATGCATTTATAGCACAAGCAGTGTGGGGAAATAGAAGAATCATCTTTTTCAGATATATTTCACAGATACACCTGATGTTTCTGACACAAAACTGCTGTACTGGCACTGTACAAGCTCAAGAGGTGTAAGACCTGACGATCTGAACATATCATATGCAGCTGTCTCAGACCTGACCTGACCTGAACTTACCTGACCCTGCTCGGCAGCTGCTGCAGAAGGTGGAGCGGATGGAGCGGCGTCTGTCGGTGCCAGCCCGCTCGCCGGCCGGCGCGGCCTCTGCGCCGCCGGCCGCCGCCGCGCTGGTCGACTCGGCCACCTCGCCGCCTCGTCCGGCCGGCCGCAGCAGCCGCGAGACGCAGACGAGCGGCGACGAGGGCGGCGGCTCGCCTCCGCGCCGTGCCGGCCGCGGCCGCGGCCGGCCCTCGCCCGGACCCGAGCCGCCGGCGCCGGGCCCCACCGATGCCGTCGGCGCCACGCGGCTCGGCGAGCCCGCCGACGCGGAGGAGCGGCGGGCGGAGGCCGTGCGCCCGGCCAGGCGGGAGAGCGCCGGGTGGCCCGAGTCCGGCTGGCCGGAGGCGCCGGCTGATGGCGGCCGGCCGGAGACGCGGCCGGATGCCGAGCGACCGGAACGGCAGAGGAACGCCAGCCGGCCGGAGCGGCAGAGGAACGCCTCGCGCTCCGAGCGGCAGGCGGGGGCCGGTCGGCCCGAGGCGCAGGCCTACGCCGGCGGCCCAGAGTCCAGCTCCGAGTTCACCCCGTCGGCGGAGAGTCGCCGCCTGCAGGCCAAGCTCTGCAGCAAAGGTGGGTCGGAAGTGCCTACCAGCAAAGGACTGCCGAGCACGAGTGACAAACACGAGTGACATTAGTCATGATGGTTTTACCATCCAGTTGATTGTGTTGATATACTTTGCAAGAGGTGGCAATGCCTTTTGATCTCACTATAGCAAATTGAATGTATTCTTTGAATGCTTCATCGATTTTGTTCAGTTTATTCAGCGCAGTGCTGTGCTTTTCCATGGTATGGTTACGCTACACGATTCGTGAGATACGATGCAGTTGACATCCGTGCAGCGTACGCCATTGAGATCCGCTTCCGTCTGGTGGCCATCGATAAGATAATGTTTGTTGACGAGATAATATTCAAAAGGGGCTTAGATGCCGTGTGGTGCGGCCCGACCGCGCGTCGAGACTCTCCCGGTGCCGGGTTGGCGGCGGCGAGCTGTAGTCTTGGGGGCGAATGCAGCCCTGAGCCGCGTGTACCCGGTCCAGCGCCGCCGGCCCCTGTCGCCCGCGCGGCCGCGGCGCGCGGCCGTCTCTGCCCCGCTGACGGAACGTCCGGCCGACAGGCGACGAGGCTGTGCGCCACCGCAAGTGCATGCTGACCGAGACCGAGTACTACCAGTACCTGCCGGCCGAGCCGCCCGACTCGGACGTCGAGGACGGCTCGGCCGCCGGCCGCCAGACCCACATCGAGGTCAGATTACGCCCGGTCCGGGTGGTGTTGGTGTGTGGGGGAGGGGCAGCAGGTGGCGAGGACGCAGTATGCCGCGCCGCAAGGGTCGGAGGACCCACGCGGCAGAGGTGGCGTGCGGGCGGGACGTCCTGTCGGCTCACAGTACGACACGGCAGGGCTTCTCTGATTTAGCCTCTCCAGATTGTGGAGCTAGCGAATTTCACGGTGTCTGCGGTAATAAGGCACGGCTCCCCTCAGTGTGGATTGGTTTCGCGCCGCCCATATCAGTCGCTGTGCTTACCTTGAGGGGTTAAAAAGGGAGGCAAGTCGGGTCAACGGCACTGCGAATGCGCTTTGTCCTTAAGCGCCATTCAGCAGCTATTCGTCACCCCGTTGGTGTGGCGCACGGCATGTGCGTAATGTCCGCCACCGGTTCTGACATGCCCCGAGGGCGACCTCCCGGCCGGCGCCGGTGGGATCATGGAGTCTGCGTCAAATGTAGCTGCCGACGGAGGGGCGGGTGGGGCCGCCCGGGCTCGGACCGGTGCGGGTGGATAGCGGAGCGTGGTACCGGGGCCCGCCGTCTGACTCCGCCGGCTAACCCCGGGCCCGCCGTCTGACTCCGCCGGCTAACCTCGGGCCCGCTGGCTGACTCCGCCGGCTAACCTCGGGCCCGCTGGCTGACTCCGCCGGCTAACCTCGGGCCCGCTGGCTGACTCCGCCGGCTAACCTCGGGCCCGCTGGCTGACTCCGCCGGCTAACCTCGGGCCCGCTGGCTGACTCCGCCGGCTAACCTCGGGCCCGCCGTCTGACTCCGCCGGCTAACCTCGGGCCCGCTGGCTGACTCCGCCGGTGACCGGTCTGCCGCCGCCCGTCGGCAGATCCCCAGCTGGACCATCAGCCAGCTGAGTCCGCTGCACAGCGCCGACGGCACCGAAAACCTGGACGACCTCGTGTTCGCCAAGCGTCACCTCAAGCACGAGATTGACGAGAAACGCCGCAAGCGGTAAGCACCGGCCTCAGCCCGCCCTCGGCGACTGTAAGCACCGGTCTCTGCCCGCCCCCGGCGACTGTAAGCACCGGTCTCTGCCCGACCTCGGCGACTGTAAGCACCGGTCTCTGCCCGCCCTCGGCGACTGTAAGCACCGGTCTCTGCCCGCCCTCGGCGACTGCAAGCACCGGTCTCTGCCCGACCTCGGCGACTGTAAGCACCGGTCTCTGCCAGCCCTTGGCGACTGTAAGCACGGGTCTCTGCCCGCCCCCGGCGACTGGAAGCACCGGTCTCTGCCCGACCTTGGCGACTGTAAGCACCGGTCTCTGCCTGCCTTCGGCGACTGTCACGTCTTCACTGTGCCGCCAGCAGTGCGGCGCAACGGTGTGCTGCATGTGCTGAGTGACTATGTAACAACTTACCCTGCATGAGCTTAGCCAAGGGTACACTGTTCAAACTGTGTGGCTGAGTTTTCCCCGATGCTGCGACTGCAGCGCACATATGCACCATGACTCTGCCTTCCATG
This sequence comes from Pollicipes pollicipes, assembly GCF_011947565.3. Classification (NCBI taxonomy): domain Eukaryota; kingdom Metazoa; phylum Arthropoda; class Thecostraca; order Pollicipedomorpha; family Pollicipedidae; genus Pollicipes; species Pollicipes pollicipes. Next base: position 9,243,520 of record NW_023596461.1, read on the forward strand.
GTGAACTCGCGCTCTTCACCACTCGCCCACAGGGGGAGGATGGGGGAAGGGGGGGGGGGCGAAGCAAAGTAAGTTGGTAGGGTGTTGAGGGATTGGGCGGCGTAGCGTTACGCTCAGGTGTGGTTGAAAGTCATGTACATTTTTTGAAAGTATTTTTAAACCTTAGATCCGGATGCCGTTTGGCCCCCCTCATTACAGGCAGCGCGTCCGTGACGTCCGTTATTTATTTCCTACATGTAGCTCAAGACGCTAAGCTTAGCATGACCGGGGAGGGGGATAGCATATCCGGGGCGGACCGGTGGTGAGCAATTGCAAAAATGCGCAACCAAATTTATGGGCAACCTCACCCGGCGCGCTCCACGGGGATAGAGCCCAATCCCCGAGTTTGCCCCCCCCCCCCCCCCCCCCCAGTCAACCGTCGTCTGCTCTGACTAACCCTGCCAAGTGCTCGGGAGCCTGCCCAGGCCATGATCTTGACCTTGACGTTACACTTGCCTGAGGATACGCAAGAGTCCAACCTCGATAGCCTTGCAGTGCGCTGCCTGCTTTACGCGTTGAATGCGTACATTTTTTTAAATTTGACCAACAGTTGAGTTTTATTTTAAGCTAACATTTGATATTTTTGCATCCATGACGGCAGAAAATTATCACATTTGTTTTCTATGCATATACGCCCCACGAGAGGTGTCTGATTCCGCTTTGTCTGACTAAACGACGCCCGGCGGACGGCATCGGCGGAGCTCGGCCCCTCTCCTGACGTCCCCCCCTCGCCGCGTCTGATCCCAAGGGGCCCCGGCGGACAGCGTCGCCGGAGCTGGACCCCTCCTCTGACGCGCCCCATCGCCTACCGCCAGGTGGGACCTGCAGCGGCTGCGCGAGCAGCGGCAGTACGAGAAGCTGAAGCAGTCGTACTACCGCGGCCGCGGCGGCCGGGCGGGCGGCGCCGGCGGCGGGGAGAGCGAGGCCGGCCGCCGGCTGACGCTACGACCGCCCGCCGCCGGCGCCCTCTACCTGCAGGTGTCACCCCAGCTGCCGGTCTGTGCATTTGGCTGCAATCTGCCCGTGCTGGCCGACAGGTGAGGGATCCCGGCACCCCGGCCGCGAAACGTCAATGGCCGATGGGGTCGTGCTAATGTGCACGCGGTAAAACGCTGTCGGTGATTCGTGCTGCCGCCAGAAGTTTTCAAATCGTCCCGCTCTATTTTGCCTTTTGCTGTTTTCATGATCTGTGAACCGTTTTCATCACTTCATTCGCTGCTTTTCTTTGACCTCGGCATCCTTACGCTCTAGGACGGAACGTCATTTTCAAGATATCTTCTCTGATGTGGCGAGCATGTTCCTCTGTTTATAATAAACTGCCGTGTTGACGTCGTTCCACACTGGATCCAGACGTCCTGGAGCCACCAACCATGGCACTATCCTCTGTCCGGCAGGGAGTTCCGGCTACCTTGGACTCCGGGCAAGGCGCCGCCGGCTCCAGGCGCCCGCGCTGACTCGCGGGGACGCCGCTAGGCGGCTCCACTGCGCACCTACGTACCCTGTGATCTTTTAGCTGTGCTGGGAAGGGGTGGGTTGGGGTGGGGGCAGTGTTTTGTTGGTTGTCGTCACCTAGCCGGTGTTGGCTGTAGCCTATCTTGGTCGTACTGTTGTCAGTTAAGCGGATGTCGGGGGAGGGGGGGGGGGGGGATGTCTGGGACCGTGGTGAAGTCGTTGCTGTTCCAGATGCGTGGTGTGTTGTGTCGCGTAGCTCGTGCTCCAGCCGCGCCGTCACGCTCAGGGCTCCAGCTTCTGTCCGGTGGCTCGTGGCCGGCGCAGCCCGGCGTCCATGGACGGCGGCTGTCTGTCGTTAAACGTGGTCTGTCTCTCAGGGCCGTCATCCTTCGCGCGGTGGAATGATGAGCATAGTACGGCGCCGCGTCACCCGCGTTGGCCAGTTTTGGGCCTGGCGTGCCATTCTGGCTGCCACCCTCGACGTGGCGACTTATCACTATTGGGGTGTTTATTCTTCACGTGTATTGTCATCATGGTTGCCGTTTTCCAAAGTAGATTCGGGTCGCATTAGTGTTTGGGGCTGTTCCTGGCACTCGCTGTCGATCGGCGTGCTAAAAACATTCATTTCATTATTCGGGGGGGGGGGGGGGGTCTGGGCTATGTGCAGGCTGCAGACCAACACGAGTGTTGATCGATGCTAAGTAGAAGTGTGCAAATGTTCAACGGCGGGCGCTGGTCTCCATGCGAGTAGGCAGCCAGGGGCGCCAACGACGGCCGGCCGCGGCGTCTCGTGACCACGTCTGCCGTCGCGCGCCGGCGCGAGCGGGGAGGAACAGCGTCGGCGGGGCCGACAGGCTCTCGGACGGGTACCCCATCTCCCGGGCCGGGCGCCTCCACCGTCTCCGGTCGGCGAGCGACCTTCACGGCCGTGCGGACCGCGACGGGCTGAGCCTCGTCCAGCTGTCAGTGCCCGAGGGCATGGCCCGTCTCCCGCTGTTCTCAGTGGGGACCGCCGACAGGGGCCCATCTGCTCGGGGTGTGGCGCGCCTGGGTCGGCCTGTGTGCCGGCGCCCCTCCACCGGCGACGCGAAGCGGGAGGCCGTGGCTCTGTTCGCCGTGTAGCATAGGGTGCCACGGCCCCGCCGCATGTATTCTAGATGTGGGCTGCAGCGGGGCGGGTCGCGCCGCTGCGGTGTTGGTGCCGTTAGTCTAGCGCCGGCTGCCGTCTCCACACGAGACCCTGGCCGTCGGCGTACGTGTGTCAGTCGTGATCGTAGACCGTTCTCATCTCCCGTGTATCATACACATCTCACTGTGGCGTCGTTCGCCGGCTGCTGGCCCAGGCACGATCGTTGTTGCGTTACCCGTGCAGTTATTCTGTTACGAAATATCATATGAAGCGAGACTTCGCGTTTGACTCCCAGTGGAGAAGAGAAGTGTCAGGAACGGTTGGAAACCGGCATCGCCATAAACAGTGGGTGTTCCGGCCAGGTAACCCCCTCCGCTCCCGCGCGGGATGTACTCTCATTCGCTGATTGACTGTTGCATAGAGTGTGTGTTGCAGATCAAAATGTTTCCGAGAATATGGGATCATCCCAGACGACAAGTGACCCTAGTTGCTTTTAAATTCAACCCTCACATCAGCGTAGGATCGGTGTTTTCAATTCCATGAGCAGGCTGTGTGCCACTCCACTCGCTCGCCTTCCCCTTTCCCTTTTCCTGGGCGTCGTGTAAGGGAGGCCGGGTTAAGAAAAGGTAAAATGTTGTTGTCCAAAAAGATTGAAGTAGTTATGCCATGAAGCATCTTTCCAGTCGCACCGGGTATGGAGCAAGTTGAATGCACTACTGCTGTTGAGCCGTGTCTCAGCCGGCCCCGGTGGTGTAACCGCACATCCAAGCTTTGTGGAGTCAACTTTTGTGATTGGTGTTTTGCGCGACAAAGACACGAACAGGCCGGTCTCGCCGAACGTTGCTAAGGTCCAGCCCCCCGGCCCTAGTAATGATTACTGACATGGCTGACACGTTACACATAGGTTATCAACGTGACCTCAACATTACGGTACGGTGTAAAGGACTCATATTCCGGTGCGCATCTACAACGGGCTCGTCTCAAGGCTGCAAGGGTCTGCCCGAGTTTGTAACAGGTAAAGGCTGCATTTTAAGGGACCGGGACGCACGTCATCGGACACCCTTTTTATGGACCACCAGTTACATTGTTGCAGCATAAGAACTGATTCCGTGGCGAAAATGAAGGTCCCTCATGAGTCAGCAGAACATGAAGGAAATTCGTACGTAATTCGCGATGAAAGTGTTTCTCGGTCGGCTTTTAACGTCCGGGATTTTGTAGCGACAGTTTTCGTAGGGAACAATGCGGGTGGCTCCCAAATCACCCTACATAATCAAAAAGCTGATGTCAGGGGCGGAGCCAGGATTGCCTGAAGAGGGGCAGGGGAGTGCAGAACATGCGTCGGCCACAGTGCGGAGCGGTGTGTCGATTCCGGCTGAGACTGTCAGCAATAGTTGTAAAGTAATATGACGGCCTCACGCATACGCGAGCCAATGCAATTCGCGCGTGTCCATGAATCGGGGTGCTTCGTGACGTGATCTTCCAGGTAGGACAAAAGATGATGGTCTTTTCGAGGTGGTTGGTGACGTGTGTCTTTTTTACCCATCACGGGTCAGTGGATTGGAATATTGAGCTACATAGATTAAGTATTAGAGCACCTGTAATGCGTGTCGTGTGAATACAGTACATTTTTCAGTTCCTTCGTGCGTAATGCCGGAGCTGCTTGCTGATGAACGCAGATCCCCCTTTCACTGCACTGCAATTACTGGGTCGCACGCGTGGAGCAACAGCAGCAATGAGAAGCATCTGCGTACACGACTGATGGCCGAGTTGCTGGATTTAATTCAGGAGCACGAGAGCGCTTCATGGAAAAAAACATAGGAGGACCCCAGTTAAAACACATCAATATAATTTTAACCTTCTTGTCGGGAGCCATTTTCGATGTCAATGTAACAATGCGAGCCTGATTTCCCCCGACCATCCCCTTGGTGGTACCTCTGGTGGACTGATGCGAATCGTTATGTAACAGGGGCCTACTTCTTGCCAATAACAACGGCTGTGCACGGCAAATTTCCTACCAAACTGTTACGTGATTTATGGATGACCCAGGAAGCAAAAGTCACAAGAGATAGTTCTGAGAGGTCTAGCAATTTTTCACGCTGAAAATACTCTTACAAATTGCCGGCTGATTTACTTATAATCTTTTAATGTTTTGAAAGCGTAAGAAAGTCATGCAGTCGATGCACCTATCTTTTTCTCGTCAACTCCTGGCCATGGCTGCGTTTTAACAGCAAATCCATTAATTCATTTCCACTAGGTTGACCCCAATCACCGCCACGCTGCCCTTGGTTCAGAAGCGCGCGGCGCCGGTTGTGGTTGTTGTCTGGGGGCCGGTTGCGGAGCACAGAGGACAGGTTTGATAATTCAAGCTTGATTATCAGCCCGATCAGATACAATGGCAGATGTAAGTATTCTGTGGTTATGGGTTGGGGTGTTGTTTGTTGTTGCCGCGACTGATGAGTTGTCGCCCGATTTCGTCATGTGATAGGCCGTGTTTGTAACAGTTGTCCTTTTTTTGTTAGGAATCCAAGCCCGCAGAAGGAGGCGACGCCGGATCTGAGTATATCAAGCTGAAGGTCGTGGGACAGGTACCTATACAATTCAAATAGAAAGGAGTGCTAGGTTGACGGGTACTTGATCGTGTTCGCATATGCGTCGCTATTGTCGTAAATGCCGCGATCGGCATTTCTGTGGAACTGAGTTGTAGTCGATTAATATACCTGAAATTTTTGAGTGCGATGTGTCACCAAAGTGTAAAAGAAATAATTTCTCATTTATTAATGCACTGACTAGCAGTTGAATAGATGTATCCCATCCTATTGAAGATGTCATTGACCATTTCATGTGGAAGGATGTATGGGTGTGCCCCTAGTCTCATACAGTAACAGTATTTCATTGATTTTAGGATTCCAATGAAATACACTTCCGAGTTAAGATGACAACACAAATGGGAAAACTGAAGAAGTCATACAGTGAAAGAGTGGTAAGTGGCTTTAACCATGTGTGAAGCTGTCTAGCATATGTGTTTTGTTCAGCCATCTGGCCACTATCCTTTATCCCCTTTACTTCAAGATCTCTGTTCTCCATCCAGCCCTGCCTATGTCCTGTCATTTCATGATCCCAGTTTCCTTTGCTGTGTCCTGTACTCCAGCTTGCCCTATTTCCTTCCCCACCCAGTCATCTATCCCATTCTTCTTTGTCCAGCTTTGCCATAGCCATTCACACAGGCCTGCCTGGTCCTGCCCTCAGCCATGTATCAGCCCTACTGTCTGTCTACCTTCCCTCTTGTCTTGCCCTCTGGTCACATTCTTGCTCTCTTTGATGCCCTCTGTTCCCTCATATATCATGTGATATGTGCAGTCATTGGTGCAAAATGACTATCATAGTTGGCACCCTAAAATGCCAATCACCATCACCCTGTGAAGTATGCTGGTGTTTTCCATGTGCTGTCTGCTGTGCTGTTTCTGAGTTCTGCTCCAAGACTTATCATCTGTGCTGCCAGCCATGATGTTCTCTGTTCTCTGCCTTTGTCATCTGTCAAGTTCTGCACTACACTACACTATACTGTACTGTTCTGGCCTATTCTCTTCCATCCTGGACACTGCAGACTAGACATGCTCTTGATGTCCTGTATGGATATGATGTCCTGTATGTCCTGTATTAGGCCAAGGGTGTGGCCACATCTGATATTGAGGGACAAATGTGAGCAAAGTGACCTTGGGCACTGGCCCATCCTCAAAGGGAGTGTTCCACACTTGTATGGGGTATTGACCTGAAATAGCCATTTTGAAGACCATTCAGCACAGATCAGGGCCCTGCCTGTCTAAGGCCTGAAGCCCTCTAGTTTATGGCTATGTTCCCCAAAAATGTGTAGACTACTTCATGAAGACTATTTCAATGTCATTCAGGCACACATAACACCATAGCAGTGGGCGCCAAATGACTAGTGCAGTCAGCACTTCTGAAAACGCCAATTAACACCAATGACGCCATAACAACGTCATTCAAATCATGGATCAGGCGCCACTCAAGGTCAAGAAGAATGCTATTGTTCAGCCATTCAGATCTAGCCTCTGTGAGCATGATTTGCAAATATAGTGGGCATCAGTTGGCTCTTAAGGAATGTTGAGCAAGCTCTGCATGCTTCAATGACAAATCATGTTTTATGCAGTATGTTATAAGAAGGTGGACATACTTTCTTCACTTGCTAGTTATACTTGACAATGACTAAGAATAATGCTAACAAAATGATTGAAGATGATGCTATAACCAAGTATGTTAATGCAAACAAACATCCTACACTCACGGATAGATATGCAAGAACATCATGAGAAAGGGCCGAAACACGAGCACATAACCGTTCCAGCACTGCCACAGCCATACCCCGACGAGTTTAGAATACTACAAGCGAGTGCTGGGGTGGTAGCCTTGCACTGTTGTCACACAAGCACACTAACGTCATGCAAACGTCCCATGAAGCATTCAAATCATGATGTATGGGGTGTCGTTTACTTAATAGGGTTATGTTGTCAAGAACAGATTATCACATAGAGGTGTATAGTTAGGTGAATCCATCCCATCATAACTGATGCTTCAATATGTTCAGATGTGTATCATTCCCTTTAAGTTCCTACCATTGTAGTCGTCAAGAATTGGGGCTTTAAGTTTTATGTAGGGGACAACATGGTATGAAATTCGCATTTTTGAATGGAAAGCTCTAGGATTGATAATTTAATGGCTGAAATTTAGGGAGGAGATCTCATCCGGGAAAAGCCAAGGGAAGACATCCCCTACCCTTTATTATACGATGCGGGCCAGACCCCATGGATCAGACTAGGTGGCTTGGCTATGATATTCCTATACTTAGCGGTGGTTGGCCAACCAGCTAGGGTAATTTTGATGTGGTTGGAAGACTTTTGCACCCATCGAAACCATTGCATTTGAACTAAATAGACTTTGTTAGGTCTAGCTTAAACTCGAAACTAAGTGTTTCTCCACCCCAGAAGATAATAATATGTCATGAGTTCTAAGCGTGGTGGAACTCTGGCGGCGGCAGTAAGCGTGAAATTTTGGCCGAGGCAATCGGTCAGATTTATTACGCCATGTAAGGAATGCTATTTTTGGGACTACAGCCGTTGCCGTCCTTCACTCTTTTCTCCCACTGGGAGAGAGTAGAGCTCTCGTTTCGTGTTTATTTGTGAAGGCTGCGTTCAAACTACCCGACGGTCGTTTTCAGGGTGTACCAGTGACGTCACTCCGGTTTCTCTTCGACGGCCGCCGGATCAATGACGACGAGACGCCGAAGGCGCTAGAGATGGAGAACGATGACGTCATCGAGGTGTACCAGGAGCAGACTGGCGGCCGCTGAGGTGCGCTGCGGCCCGCCCCTCTGGCCATTCCCACTGGCCGGCGTCGTGGCCCGGCCCGGCAGGTCACGTGTGTGCTGAGCCGGGCGCCGTCCACGGCCGCGCCCTCCCACGTCGTCATCTCATCATCACTTGCCGCGCGACGCGGTCCGAGCATTGTGAGACGCCCCGACCCAGCGCCTCGCCGCCCCATGTCACCGTAGACGGCGGTGGCTGGCTTTTGTTCGGTATGCAAAGGTAGAATCCTCCACCGATTACTGGGTACGTCCACTGCTATGTCCGGTTAATGAATCCCAAAAGAACTAAACGCATGGTTGGGTCAACTGCTTCCCGCTTGCACTCTGCATCTTGCTTCTGTTGTGGACAGGCGATTGAGACGCTACGTGTTATTCTCTGAGATACTTCGCATGCGACAGCTAATCTGTAATCAGTGTGTTCCGTGTCTGGGAAAAATACTTGGTGTCTTAGAAAATACATTTGTACTATCCATGCTCATCATTCGCTGTGCAGAACGTCGTGTTTTCGGTCGGGACGCCTGATGCCGAAATATGTCCCAACTGAGCTCAAAGCGGTGGTCTAGGAATGGGGGTGGGTGCCCGCCGAACACTAATCAACGCGCCTTGAGCTGCGCAGAGGTGCAACCCAAGGAGTTAAAAAGTAACCCTACGGTTCTGAGCGGAGATTCTATTAGTTGCACGGATGGTTAATAACATGCTCCATTATCCCACGTGTCCAACTACTCATTTAGCACATCGCCGTTCAGATGGCATTTTCGCAACATGTGCCTGGCAGCGGATGCGTTAACAGCCGTCAGAGCTACTGAAGTCACGCCGGCTTGTAGAAGTTAAAATCAACTCGCGGATGCACCGTTTCCTCCATTGCCATACGCCAGAGATCGCGGAGCTGAGCGGTAAGGGATGACAATGCTACGATGCCCAAACAGTTTTAATTATAACTGGACATCTAGTCCCGAGGTGCATAAGTCGGAGGAGGAAGTACGGGTCGACGAGGTCATCTAGTGCTATAATCTTTTGTAAGATTCTGGGATGGAAGCCCGGTCCCCACGCCACCGTGCCCTTTAAGAGACAAGGGCCGACTTCCTCTTTATATAACGACTGGAGGTCATCCAGTCGCCCACACCGCCTCTTACTGTCGTTGGTTTGTCCGTCGCGTTGTCGGTTGTGTCTTGCCAGCTGCCTTAGAATGTTATTTGAGCGGAACGAGGTCAAGTAGGCGCTGCTACCACCTCAGCAGAATCATGGGCCATTTCATTTACAACCAGCCCGATGCGCTCAAGCACCCGGACAGTCGCGCGCTTTCCGGCCCACTTAAGAGCCACCACTTGTCGGAAGATATGACCAAGCCAGGCATTTCTCCTTTCATTTTTCTCAGGACAGCAAGCCTTACAAAAACTGCTCCGCCAATTTCTCTGTACCGTAACGCCTCAGTAATTACATTAGGTCCGACAGTTAAAGTTGAGCAATAGTGGGACGGCGTAAAACCCTTCCAATCGCTACAAATGGCACCACATCCTGCACCTCTCTAATTTGGAGCCATCCGTTGACATTTGCACGTACGTCTGGCATTCGCGTGCGTGCAATGAAGGAACCGATATCAGACTTCCGCGGTCATGCACCTTTTGTCCGACGTACATGGATCTCGGTCACATGCAATTTCCAGAAGCCTCTGATGTGCGCATGATGTGCTTCTCAATGTCTCATCATCCTTTGCATAAAGCGCCTTTTAAGACCCTTTTAAAGTATAAAACCCTCTGATTTTGAACTTGACGTCTGCGAGCTTGTGCAAAGTACTTCAAGGTCACCCAGGCATGCATGATGCCACAGGAACGTTACGCGAATATTGACGTCTTCATTGGCCATGTGGTGCTCAATGCCAAGACAGATATCATCATCTAGTTTTTGGTGTCTAGGGCATGTCCGCACAATTTCTGGCACCAGCGAGCTTCATTTGGCTCTCAACCAATGTAATTCGTTCGGCGAAAGTTTTGAATACCCTGTGCCCCTCAAGCCCTGTGCTACGTAGTACAGAAGTTAGGCAATGGTACGAGTTATGACAGGAATCGGGCGTGGATTCGAATAGGTTGAAGGGGTTGTCCCAGCTTTTCGTTCTTCACTTATCGTTATGAGATGCGTACGACTTGGTCAGTGATACAAGTTTTCTCGAAATGCTGCAGAATAGCTCAGCATTTCGGTTTGAAGTAGCGGGCCCTGCGGAAGGCATTTCATTCGATTCCCTACGCACCACAATGAAAGCAGCACATTTATCTTGCTAAATAGCAGCACATTTCTCTTGACTTTTCCAACGCGTGTGTTCTAAAACGTCCGCAACACGCTACTGTCTTACTTTTTATTTATAAAATAAGTCCTACTAAAGCTGGAAACACTGGTGAAGTGCTTTTGAACATTAAGTCATTGTCCCGTATATTCAACGGAACGTTATGCTATAGCTTTGGTTTCTTCCCTATGGTGTGTATCACAATTACTCTTTTCGAGGCGCACTTTGGCTTTGGGAATGGAAGTATCACATGATCCAGGTGACCATATATATATATATATATATATATATATATATATATATATATATATATATATATATATTGGCATTATATAGTGTGCATATATAGTGTGCATATATATATATACATATATATATATATATATATATATATATATATATATATATATATATATATATATATATATATGCATGTGACACAGGCCCTTGTCCGCTGAACCAATCACAAACGTTATTTTACTCGCACCAGTATGGGTGCGCACGGTGCTCATCACGACGGTGATCGCGGCCGCTGGGAAGAGGCGCAGTGCTGTTAAAAATGTGGGCTGCGTAATTTCGACTGCGAAAATAATTAAAAATCAATATCCTTGTAATACATTGACGGTGCATGAGTGGCACTACCCATTATTGGACGTAGTTAGTCCTGAGGCCTCAGCAGAATGTCTTTGAAATGTACCCCAGAGGCGGGACGCTCAGTACCATAACCGAGCATGTGGATGCAAAGAAACAATATAAAACCACGGAGAACTATGCAAGACCACCAAGAGAAAGGGCCAAAACATGCACGCTTCACGATTCTCGGGGATCTGCTAACAACGCACCAACTGACACGACGCCCCTCGAAAAGTGAGCTGAGTGATTCAAGTGAGCACCACGAGCCACTTCAATCAAGGTAGCCCGCCGCCCCGGTGGTAGTTTCGCCCGACCATCTTGGCAGCCATGCTGACGTCATTCAAAGATTCCATGACGCCATCAAACGATGACGTAACGAGGCGCATGTTTCCGATATACCGAGGCTTTTTTGCCTTGAACAATCTTGTACTTAAAGTCATACCAGTAGTTACCAGTGAGCTTATTCCATCAGATATGATGCTTGCCCCAATATCTTCAAATGTGAAACACTCCTCTACCGCTCCAATCGTCTAGCAGCCGCAGCCCCGGCGTGATGCCGACATTTGTACTTTTACCGCGGCAGCGTTTTAGTCGATATGATTAACGCACGGTCACGGTCGAAGCTAAAAGCAGGCGTGGAAGGCTCGTGTTTTCTTAGGATTTGTTGGGGCTGAATGCCTGGCAGAATCCTAATATTCACTCGCTCTGGCAAAAAGAAACCAATCCATCAGTTGTTGGAGGACAATTCTTAAAACAAAACGTGTGACGTCATTGATCAGATGGTCAGCTCACATGAGTATGCTCCGTTTGAGTACTGCGCCAGTTTCACTGACATTCTGTATTTTGGAATTGCTCAGCGGAAAGGGGCACGGCTTTTCCCGCTGGTCGTTCTGGTCAGAGGCGTGGTGGTCCGCGTGAGGCATGGGTTGGACTTAGCTGAAAGCCTATGGCATGTCCATGTGTCTTTAAAACTTAGTAATGTCCTCGTGTCATCTCCGATGTGAAGTCAGCGTTGTCACTTACAGAAGCGCGCTGGCGATTTGAATATGCTGTTGATGGGACGATAGTGTGCTGATATGACCTGATTAATTTGAACATTTTAGGGTCCAACATTGTGTCACAGGTACCACATAGGTCACATAGGTCTTCAAGCGATCCATCTACTGTGCCATACACTGAAGTGATAGTGATGTGATGAGCCTGGTGTGTGCATACCAGACTGGTCCATCAAAATCAGCCCGAGCCTTTGAAAAGGCTTTTGCTTAAAAATAATATGTTTAGGCACAGTTTGGGTGCAATAACCTCAACACTTGTAATTCTGTGGAATAATTTATCAAATTTTGTTGGAGGCATTACACTAGGCTTTACTGTGTGCATTTGCTGATATTTTTGGTTCAATTCTGCTGTAAAATTGAGTATGTGTGATATATGCATTGTTTTCAGTCCTTAAAGACTCCATGAATTTTGCAACCTTGCAATTATCAGGGTGTCTAAATATTCACAACTAATGGATGGGTTCATTAAAAGTGATTTGTATGATTAAGCAAGCCGGACAGCAGCATCATCACCAACCATTTGATAGCTGTGGCCAATCATTGAGGAGCAACTCCAACCTTCTGACTTGGTATGACCAAGTTATTATTTAGGTGTACCCACTGAGGTCATATAAACCAGCCAGGCATCAGGATCATTTGCTTCCACCATTGTAATTCATGCATTGTAATTCATTCATGGGAGCACAGCAAAACCTCCAAGCCTCATTCATAGGAGTGGTCTGCTATGAGTCATGTAGTCAAAAATGAGGTTTCTTCATATTTTGGTTCATTGAAACAGCATACCTGGCAACTGGTTCATGGCACACAGTACTAGCAGTAATCACCAGCAGCAGGATATGCTATCTTTCTGTGGACATGAGATTGATTGAGGTTGACATGAGCCATAAGATGATTGCCCACTGCTGGTGGCTACTGCCTTTGCAACATGTTCAAGGATGGGAAGTGTTGTGGTGATATCCATTGCCTAATTAAGCTATTTTCCTAAGCTCTGCTCATTAGACCCCAACATTTAATCACTCAAATTATTTGAGTTGTTCATAGTTATATATAGGTGATTATTTCAGTCAAACATAAACTGACATCTATAGTGTAGCATCACCATCATATTGAAAAAAAATAATCCAAGCCTTGTAAATGGATGGATTTCTGGGATCACAGGCAATGCTAAGCAGTGCCTGTTGTGTGAGCCCTGACCCCTACTGTCTGATCACAGTATTCCAGGGCAAGAGCATATTTTGATGGTGAAAGCTTAACATGACACAATGTTGCAGGATCCTTCCTGCCCCAGATATCAACTGACCTTTTATGACCTTAAGGTGTGGCCACCAGCTGCAGGCCATACCTATCAAGAGCAAAGAGTGAGTGCCTTAAGCAACTTGATCCCACCCTGCCACCAGCAGGTGGATCAGGGAGCAGGTGCTGTATCCAAATGAGCCTTCATAACAGATTGTGCCCTTACATGATCTGTCTGTGTCTGTAGTGAATCAAAAGGGGAGGGGTGATATGAAATCACTAATCCACCAAAACAGAACAAATTGAGGCTGCTTTTCAAGGCTTCCAGACTACTTGCAGGCAACATTTGGGATATGCAGGCTCCAGATAAGACATGCAAACCTAGATGTGTTCACATGGTTTTGGGGGACCAAATAAGTTGGAATTTGCAGGGTGTATTATTTAATGCAAGAAGCAATACAGCACCAGCTATTAGTTTTTGCCAAAGTTTTAGTTTCACTTTGAATTGCACTAACAATTAACAAGACTCATGATGTATGAAATAGGAGTTGAAGCTATTGTCCAGACTTCATAACTGTAATTCAGTTGTTAAGTTTATTGTTGGAATCAATAAAGAACACCTTCCGTTTCTCACCACAGGTACTGCTCATTTTCAGACCATGCATCTAACCAAGTGGATTATGATCAAACTGTAAGGGCATTCAGTTGCAAACATATGTAACCATGTCTGGTGAGCAGTACAAAGGATTGGTAAAGCTGTCTGACCACAGTCAACAAACACTGATCAAGAAATGTCGAATCCATGATGTGTATGAAGTGGAACATGCACCTTTTGCAAGGTAATTGAGAAAAGTTTTGATTTGTGTTTCAATGATGTATTGCATGCTTATGCTCCACCTCTTGTGAGAGCTTATGATCTTAAATGCAATACATTGGTCTTTCTCAGTATTAACATCAAATCAGCATAATATTTTCATAGAATTTTTCACATTGGATGGTATGTGTGTTGAATATCTGTGAGCCATTGCCACTACATAAGTAAGAGATGTGCTGTAGTTCAAACTTCTTGCAGGGTGACATTGAAGTCCTCTAGCTGTGTGGCCTGGCCATCTTCATGTCTGCCAGGATCTACCCCATGCTAGGACACCCTCCCTGGAGATGACAATCTGTCTGCCGCCAAGTTCCACCAAAAGCTCTGCCTGGTCCACTCAAGCCAGAAGCACCAGCTGGCCTGGCCTGAAATCTCTGCCTTGCAGTCCCTGCCCTGGAGCCACTTGGAATCCTCCACTGGCCAGGAATCCCTGCCCAGACCACTGACCCCATGCTCCTGGTACAGGGGCAAGTTCGCGACCGTGCGCAAGTCGACGCACCGCGTGTCGGGCGTCACGTTCGCCGCCAAGTTCGTACGGCGGCGGCGGCGCGCCTCCGAGGTGCTGCACGAGATCCTGCACGAGGTGGCCATCCTGGAGCTGGCGCGCGCCGCCGCTGGCCAGCCGGGCAGCGAGCGCATCGTGCGCCTGCACGAGGTGTTCGAGACGCCCACCGAGACGGCGCTCGTGCTCGAGATGTGAGTCGGCAGCGATCAGCTCGGATGACGTCACGGCCGAGGAGAACGGGCCGGCCAGGTGTCGGGTGTTGACTGCCTGAACGCATGCATGAACGGACAGTATCCAGGTGCAGCATCCACTGCAGCTGACCACAGCGTGCTCTTGCGGCCAGCTGAGTTGTGTCACGGTATTGGCCGCATGCTGTACGGGAGCCCTCCACAGCTGCAAAATTACTTATTTGGACTATTTTTGGCAGGGATGTGGTTTCGTAAAATTAGTAGTTCTGGGGAGTTTGAAAAATTGCTCGTGTTATCCCAACAAGGCACAAAAACAAGACTTGATGAACTTGGCTCACTTTCTTAAAGTTTTGTGGCATTGTGCCCCCTGCTCTCCTCCCGCTGAGTAAGACACTACACCTCCATTGCCTGGCTTGCGCTGTGTGCCTTGCCGTCCTCGCGTGTGCGCACTGTCCGCCGGAGCTCACTGGTGAGTGCCGATGGGCTCAAAACTGGCGTCTTCCCGTGCTGCCGTCCACCGCGTATTGAGCGGGGCCGCGACTGCGGTATAGTGGCGCCGGTCGGACCGCACGGCCGCCGTCACAGCGGCGTCCCTCGGCGGCCAGGGTGCCGGGCGGCGAGCTGCAGCGGCTGGTGGACGTGGACGAGACGATCGCCGAGCCGGAGGCGCGCCGCATGCTGCGTCAGGTGCTCGAGGCGGTCGTCTTCCTCCATGACAGGAATATCGCCCATCTGGACCTCAAGGTAGCACTTGCTCGATGTGTGTGTACGTGTGTTGCAGGACTGGTTTGCATGCGCCAGCCGCGGAGTCCTGCTGAATTGCTCGTGTCCGTGCGGTGGCTTCGGCGGGACTTGACGTGCCGTCGGTTATAGCACTGACGTCAGGCACGTTGCCCACGTGTCTGATATGATGTTGGTGTGATCTAACCTGCGATATTCGACCAACCCCGAAACACCCTGCCGACACCGGCGTGACTGATGTACCACTAATGCTGTAAATCATCCTGCTGACTGACTGATGTGGCGCCAACACCCTAGAGAGTACCGACTGATATCTGCCATTTTGTCAGTCAGTTATTGGGTTTAAAGGTTGCTTCAACTACTTGTATTATTTTTGCTGGTTTAATCGGTGTGCCTGATGTGATGCTATCCATATAATTATTGACTGCCGTGCCTGCAGCCTCAGAACATCCTGTTGACGGGGCCGTTCCCCGGCTGTGACGTCAAGCTGTGCGACTTCGGCATCTCGCGTCTGATCGAGCCGGGCGTGGAGGTGCGCGAGGTGCTGGGCACGCCCGACTACGTGGCGCCCGAAGTGCTGCAGTACGAGCCCATCAGTCTGCTGACCGACATGTGGTGAGTGGGGGACGCCGGCCGCCGGCGCCACGTCACGTGACCGGTCGGGCGCCACGCCGGGCGCCGCGCCGGACGCCGCGCCAGCCGGTCCGATGCGAGCCGCGCCACGGCGGGCATCGGGCTCAGATGACCGCGTCATCGCCGGGCAGGGGCCCGGCAACAGGCCGATATAGTGGGGCGTTGTGTTGTGTGGTTTGACGGAGCGAGCGATCCCCGTCTGGTGTCCGTATCTACTGTGGTTTGTTGGCTACGAACGGTTTCGTTTCTTCTTGTTTGGTTGTGAAGTAGAATTATTTGATCATGCAGTTTGCACTGCAGGTGGTACAGGTATGCAATCAAAGATCTGTCAGCAGTGTGTATATGTATCACATGCTCGCAGTATGTACCAGATGGTCCGATGACAGTGTCGGCCAAGTGCATGTAAAAGTTCCGCATTAACGATAAGAAATCGCGCCTGTGCTTGCTGCTCTGTGCTACACCGGCCGCCACCATTCGTTTCCAGTTGTGATGCGCTGAGCCCCGTAAGATCACGCAAGGTGCATAATGTCGTAATTTGAGGGGGGCGTTAGGCCGCTGTTACGTTGTGTGTGCCCTGACGTCTGTGTGTGTGTGTGTGCGCGCTGGCGACCAGGTCAATCGGAGTGTTGGCGTACGTGCTGCTCTCCGGCCACTCGCCGTTCGGCGGCGACACCAAGCAGGAGACGTTCTGCAACATCGCTCAGGGCCAGCTGGACTTCCCCGAGGAGCTGTTCGCCGACACGTCGCAGGCGGCGCTCGACTTCATGACCGCCCTGTTGCTGGTCGAGCCCAGGTACGCTGCGACGATACTGCTTCGGCACTTGACTTAGCTGCGCTAGTGCCGTTGTAATGTGGTTCAGGTAGGCTGTACCGCAGCGGTTGGTATTGTAGCACCCATTCATGCATAATTTCGCTTCATGAAAACTCGGAAGCAGTTACTTTCATTTGGCTGCCAAGGACGGGCCTCCGTTAGTTGCGAGCGTTCGTTCACACAGTGTCGGTTGTCGTCCGTGCGGCGTGGCCGACGGCCGTCGGCCGTGTCGCCGATGGACAGCGTGGTCGCCGATGCCCCTGACGGCGGCCGCACGCGCTTCCAGTGAGCGTCTGTCAGCGCGCACCAGCCTGCAGCACGCCTGGCTGACGCCGCCGCCGAGCGCTCCGCCAGCGCCGGCGCCGGCGCCCCACCTGCACCAGGTCATCATCAAACGCTCCGGCCGCGACGGCGACCCGGCCTCCTTCCCCAGCAAGGTGCTAGGTGCTCGACAAGAACGTGATGTGCTGACGGCCGGGCCGCCGCCCGACACGCCCGCGTCTAGTCTGCACTGTGTCCGCGCAGCAGAGCCGCGCCGCCACCGGTCGGCGCTCCACGGCGGGCACTCCGCTGCTGCCGGCGCTGCTGCCGGCGCCGGCCGTCCTGGGCATGGCCGGTTGTGCCGCCGAGTCCGGCGGTAGAGGAGCGAGCCGCTGGCGGTGCCGCTCGACGTTGCGCCCCAGTCGGCGCCAGATCTGTATTATCTAGTTACGCACGGCCCCGGCCGCGTTTTGTCGGCCCCTGGCCGTGACATTCTCACTGTTAGTTTGCACGGATTTCTCCACGCTTGTGTTAGATTCAGGAGTATGTTGCAACTCAGATCGCGGGAGTTAGATAGCTGGCAGCCGACCAGCGAGTGCGTGATCAGCTGCCGGCGTGCCGAGGTGTAGGGTGTGTTTCGCTTCGCCGCCGCCGCCGGGCGTCCGGCACGTGGTTTGGCGTATCCGCCGCCAGCCTGCGGAGCTGGCGCTGCCGCCTGCCCGCGCGCCGCTCCAGCAGCGGCGGCGGCGGCCCGCGAGGCGGACGCCCCGACCCGGGTACGGCGGCGTACAAACTGAGACAATCGGAGCGCGCGCGCGCGCGCGCCGGACGCTCCGTCACCGTGTCGGGCTCTAGTCGGCGGTGGCGCGCCGCCGCCTCCCGTTCGCCATTCTGTGTACAAACGCGGCGCCAGGGTGGGCGTGTCCAGCACGGCCGGCGGACGCCCGTCTGCGGAATCGGCCCCGGCCCAACCCGGCCGCGTGCCAGGCCGTCGTTCGCTCAGTACTTTTGCGTTGGTTGTTTGCGTCGTGCATCAAGACTACAGTCGTTGACTGTAGGCCATTTTCGAAATGTCAGAACATTTATTCTCTCCAAGTCATGTGCGGTTTCAATTTGACGAGATGACGTCTTGGTTTAGCGAGGCGTGTTTGGTGGCACGAATGCAAGTGATAGGTTTTACGTTGAATGTTTTCGCACGTACTCAACGCGTACGTACTAGACCCTGTACTTCGCGCGGGGGACATTTTGAAAAGAAGGATGGTGTGTTTATTTCGGTAATGCGTTTCAGGGCGCGATATCACATGTCTGTATTCGTGAAAAGCGTGCACCGCGGTGTGCTTGTGTACGGACCAAATGCAGCGATCTGTGTGTCGACCAAAACCAAGTGCCGATGGTTGTCGCAGTGCCACCGCCCCCTCTCACAAGCTTCCCTCCGTAGTGCTCCACGCGTCCCATCGTGTAATGTGCAGACACCACCGATTTCGTGACGTCATGTATTTAGCCCGACCGCTCAAACGGGCCAGCTCGGCTGGCGTTATGTGGCGCCTCGAGTTTCCCCATTGTATTCCATTGGCAATGCCGGCTGATACGATCGTCTTTCCTGTCTCCGTTTTTTCACAATGCGCCAATTGTAGTGTTGACCCTGGCCTGGGTCTGCACTGTTGCGCGATGCTGCATTCCATACAGCCCAGGACCAAGACTGCTGCGCTCCGTGCTGGGCCTGTTTTCTACTTTTTTCTATTAAACTGCTGTTACAAATATAAATGAAATATGATCGCTGGTTTGAGGTGTGCCTAGATGGCCTTTCTTTAGTATCAGTGCTGGCTCAGCACTATCCGTTTAAAAAGCGTTCGCCGAGAACATACGGGGGAGTCAAAACTAAAAATCGGTGGTGGTCTCGGTTGTCCCTACGCGACCTCGGTTGTTGGGTAGTAGCGAAATGCCTTAGGACGCGTATAGCTGTGACTTCGTGTTGGCGGGCACACCAGACATGGGTGACATAGACCTTCATACTATTTGAGTAAGATGCCGCATTTTTTCCAAGGGTGTGACTGAAATGACAGACTGCATCTTGAATCAGAGGCCTTCTGATATTAGACATAATTCACCGAATACCCTCTACCCATGGCCCCGTGGGTAGAAGGTAGGCCAATACCCTCTACCCATGCACACCCGCCACTCATGCCCAGTCAGTGGTGTCCACCCGTTACCCGCTCGTTTGTATTTTTAGCACCAGATCTAAGTGACAGAAGAGTTTCTGTAAGGCTTAGTACTTTTTCTTCCGCGTTGATAATTGTGAAACAACGTAAATGGTGTCCAGTACGACAAAACGAAGCGGGGGCGGTGACATTGTTTAAACTTTCTTCAAGCAGCTGCCCGACATGTCAAAGTCTTTTCCATAACTGTAGCTATGGCCGTAAAATTTCCAACATCTGCGTCCAGCGTAACTCATTACACATTCCGTATGAGTACCCATGGACCTAACCCGTGAAGTCCTCTATCTTGAACTTTCCCGATGACATGCAATTTAGCATACGCGGCAGGCATCCTGACTTCTGAAGGCTCGATCTCAGATGAAATAATGCGTCGAACGGGGCGCTCTGGTGGAAACATACGCTTTCTCGCAAGACCGAATTTGAATATTTATAAGAGAGGTGTCGTGGGCTAATCACGTTTTTTCTTACGCGAGATTTGTTGACACTGATGTTTCGGAAATATCGTGTGGGCACAGTATGTCAAAGTTCATTTTTATGTCGAGGGTAATCCGTTGTTGCTAGTTCATCAAGAGACTAAAATAATCTAGGACTGTTCTGCACACGACCACGAACCAAATCTTCCGGCATGGATAGTGAGTAAAATGCTTTTTGATTTTTTCCGGGTTAAAACCACGCAAACTAGCCCGTGGCTGTATGGGCTTCGTAGGCACCATAACGCAAGCTTTCTCGCTCAACGCGATGTCGTTTGATTGTATTTCATTCTGGAACGCTCATTTTGTAATGACAAATTGTTTGCTGCTGCGAACGATGTCGCGACCATGCGTGCTCCGGCACGCGCATTCCGTGCGTGTCGCCCTCCAAAGCTGGAAGAGCGTTGGATGTGAACAGGACAGTCAGTCTTTCGGGCCACTGCCCACTTGGGCTGCGTAGTATTGAAAGTATTGTATTGAAAGTATTGAAATGCATGATTTTCACCCTCAATAACCTATACATTTTCTTCCAACACCAAACTTTGTGGTACAATTTCCATGCATTTCCACCCAATCCCTTTGTAAGGAATGCTGATTGTGCACCCGGTCTGCGCCGCCAATGCCAGGTGGTGAATTGGACAGATGGCTACCCGCCGGGACGAAAAGCAGTCCTCCCCTGCACAAACATTTTCCATGGTTTTTAATTGACATCGAAGCCAGTATAGCGCATTCTTCATAAGTGGAAGGATTGTCCAGGTCAAACAGGTTCAAAATCTTGTCCCAGATGTGTATTAGGTGACGGAATGATACGCAGTCTACTTCGTTCCGTATGTAGCCCTTTGCAACATACGCGAGGCAGCGAGGCAAGGCTCAGACAGGTCATTACATTTAGAGGCGTCGTCTTTTCCTTTACGTTCGGAGTAGGCGGCAAGGCTGCAAAGCTTTCACCTATTCTTGCCTTTCCTGCCCCGGCAGGTATTTCCTCAGGAGTTAGTAAAGGGTTGATTACGAAGTGGACAAGAGCTGCCATTATCCTAGTGAAGACGCAGCTGCCTTCATCGGTTCTCATCTTGCGTTCTGTAATGAATGCCCAATCGATTCCACCGATGCGTGCCTACTTTGACTTTAAGCGTCGTCTCTAGTACAGAAAAATGTAACTTGTTTAACCACTTGGTCCTCGCACCTCGAAGCCGGTAGGATACGCGATGCGGCATTAAAGAGCATGACTGTCCATCCCGAGACGTCAACTTCTATTACGACCATATTTACGCACTGACGGCTTAGTCAAAAGCAGAGATGATCCCAGATTCGGATGCAAGGATCTGGTGTAAATTCATGGGATTGTACAGACTACAGATAATATCAAAACGCCCAAATGAATAGGTGTAATTCGTAATAAAAGTACGTAATACGTCATACATGGGCATAGTGAAATAAAATAAAGAAATTGACGAATCAACGCAAGATACGACGGACGCAACACTGCAATCGGTGGTGCTGTCACCATTTTCCCATCGCAATCACAATCACAATCCATTCACTGCTTGGTTACCCACCAAACAGTGAATGAACCTTCCATCGGACCATAGGCAGCATTTTCCTGGACGCATGCAATGCCAATCACAAGGCTAGACCTCGGACCCCGTGGAGTCCCATGACATGATTGGATCTCGGATCGCGGGACTCACTTCTATGTCCAGCCGTGCTGCCCGTCTCCCCCGGCCTGCCGGTTACATCAGCTTCCGGGTCTAGACCGCTGGACAACCGACCGTCCGCCGGCTGCAGGCTGCAGAGCCGCACCGCGCTCACGGCGGCGGCGACGTCACTCAGTTCACGACTAGCCCACATGCAATACACTCTTTTTCGAGGATGTAGTTCCCTATTCAGTTGGAGGAGGGGGAAGCTGGAGTCCCCCAACTTGGACTCCGGCCCTTCAAGTTTGATTCGGAAGGTGGGCCTAATCTGAGGAAAAATCTAGTTGTTGGCATATTTTCGGGGTACGTTGAGTCATTTTTCACTCTTCAGCCCCATCCGAGCTCGTTTTGTGAAATTACACCACTGCTCTTGTTCGTTGCGGGCTGCTAACATCATTAAAGCTGCAAGACTACTCGTAGAGCATGCAGCATGCAACATTGAGATGAGAGTTTTATAAGGCTCCGACGCGATCGCGATTTCAATTCACGAGCGAAAGAGAACGCAGCGCTGGAAGTAGCTCCTCGTCGTCAAACATCGCACAGACCATCTCGCCAATGGCCAACGCCCAGTCAGAGAACGAGCGCTGTTCCTAGATGACTGGAACATCAAAAAATCAAACGAATGGAAGCTGCAAGCTAGTGTTGCAATATGTTCTGAGCTGAATGGACTTGAGTGGAGCTGATTAGACCATGTCCGTGGCATCACCGCGGTGACAAACGCTGTAAGGGACGATTGTAACGCTTGTGGACAATGTTCGCCGGCCGGCAGACCAGCGTGCTCTTGAACGAGACTGTGAGCCCGAGTGCGACGCAAGTCTCTGGCTGTCCGCAGATGCCATATACCATTTCATGGACTGTGACGGCTCCCGAGACTGGACCGCCAAAGCCGTACCCGGACATCTCGCAGATAGCCGACTTCTCCGCGTCCCAGCAGCCCCAGCACGACGCGCCCGAGCCGCGAGTCAAGAAGTTCTACCCGGGCGTGCTCGACTCCAAGTACATGCAGGCGGTGGTGCGCGGCGGGCGGGAGGGCCTGCTCCAGTTCAAGGAGAACCCCCGACCCGGCTACCCGGTGCCCTACCCCTGGCCCGAGTGGTTTGACCACGAGACCGGTTCTCCCGCAGGCAAGAGGCGGCACGGAAACAAGGGCTACCCGAAAGGCTGCACGAGCGGGCAGCCGGCGCCGGTGCCGAACTGCACGGCACCGCCGGACGCGCACAGCCGCGTGCCGTCCATGTACGACCCGCCGCAGTACGCCGCCGCCGCCGCCGCCGCCGCCGCCGCGCCCTGCCCGTCGGACGGGCCGCCGGCCGGTTGGCAGCAGGCCGAGATGCGCGGCTGCGACCAGCCGGTGATGGTGCAGTGCCCGCCGCCGGTCGCCGAGCGCTGCCCCACGCCGCCGCAGCAGCCGCCGCCGTTCGTGCGCGCCGCCAACGAGGATCTGTGCATCCAGTGCAGCGCGGCGCCCGAGGTGTACGCCGACCCGAGCAACCCGCGAGCAGACTGTACGCCGCGGCGTCCGGCGCCGGCGCCCTCCAGGCCGCCGCACCAGGCGCGGCCGCACCCCGTGCCGCACAGCACCGACAAAAACTTCGTGCCATCGTACCTGCATGTGAGTGCCCCCTCCTCTCTCTCTCTCTCTCTCTCTCTCTCTCTCTCTCTCTCTCTCTCTCTCTCTCTCTCTCTCTCTCTCTCTCTCTCTCTCTCTCTCTCTCTCTCTCTCTCTCTCTCTCTCTCTCTCTCTCTCTCTCTCTCTCTCTCTCTCTCTCTCTCTCCTTCTCTCTCTCCGCTGCACCGGATACTGAGGAATCAGTGAATAAGCCCTCCCCTAATGACAGTTGGAGAGGTGGTGGCGGTTACCTAGAGCTTTGATGAACTACTGCAGCCATGTTTATCCGTCATGGTGTTAGCGGGACTTTCAAAGCGGATCCCGGGATCTGGGATCACGTCAGGGCAACATTCTGTCTTTCATGCAAGTCACATGAGCATTCCACTAGCACGCACCCTGTGGTACTATGTGGCAAACCAATGGAAACTGAGACGATCAAGACTGACAAATTTCCCCGTTGAATGATCTCACCGCATTCTCTCCCCGTGCGGCAGGAGCCAGAAAACATGGCCAAGATCATCGCGCACGACTACCAGCGTCAGTGGATCGACGAGCGCGACACGTGGGAAGACTCGCACGCCACCTCTAACGACCACCAGCGCATGCGCATGCTGAACCGATGCAGCGAAACGGAGAACAAGTAGGTACGCATGTCGCCGTCGCCCTGCGGTTGTTACCTCACCTGCCTTGATTCAGACAGCCATTAATCACGAGAGAGAGAGAGAGAGAGAGAGAGAGAGAGAGAGAGAGAGAGAGAGAGAGAGAGAGAGAGAGAGAGAGAGAGAGAGAGAGAGAGAGAGAGAGAGAGAGAGAGAGAGAGGCGATTTGGATGTTAAAGGTGGAAACAGCTGAATACCTGGAGTGCGTGCGTGTGTGTGTGTGTTGTGTGTGTGTGTGTGTGTGTGGTGTGTGTGTGTGTGTGGGTGTGTGTGTGTGCGTGTGTGTGTGCGTGAGTGCGTGCGTGTGTGTGGTGTGGTGTGTGTGTGTGTGTGTGTGTGTGTGTGTGTGTGTGTGTGTGGTGTGTGTGTGGTGTGTGGTGTGTGTGTGGGTGTGTGTGTGGTGTGTGTGTGTGTGTGTGTGTGGTGTGGTGTGTGTGTGCATGCGTCATTGGGACTTTACGAACGTGCTCACCTGCTGGGGTTACGGCGTCGCCTATCTCTCACCCCGGCGCAGAACGCGGCGGCACCGCGGGGAATCGAACCCCGTACATCTGGTTTCTCAGACACGCAGTGGCTAACACAGATGGATACCCATACTAGCACTGTCAGGTCAGCATTGTTTGGAACTCATTACACATAAAAGGAGTGCAACTACCCCCCCCCCCCCTCCTCGATGTCCTCAAGGTAGTTGTATCTAAAATTCCGAAGACACAGCAACTATCAAAAGATCACGAAAATGTGCGCGCTCTATGCACTGAGCGCTTTACGATTGAGTACCGAGCAATGCGGTGCCAGTGTCGTCAAGGGAGATAGTTTAGATAGCAGTTTAAAAAATACGGTATTATGGACTTGCTTTCAATCCACTGACTCATGTAAGCGTCGTCGAAAACAAAGCAGCAACAGAATCGCCGAAGTCTAAAGTTTACAGGCATAACAGGGCGTGAAACGGAGCGAGCGGGCGGCAAAAGTCGTAGTTGTCGTAGCCGTAGTTGTAAAGCATGTGCACCCCGTAAGCTTGACTGCAGTCCTGAGTGAGCCAAACGGCAGGGCACACATAGTGCCTTGAAGCTACGAATGACGATCGGTATCACGCCACGTCAATAGAGGCGGTACTCCAAGGGTGTACATGACGCACGGACAAATCATACCGATGTGCGCCGCTCAGTAACCTAAAAAAGTGAAATCCCAGCTGGGGAACAAGTGAAGCGTATCCTAGTGTCTTAATCGACTGGTAGATGAACATCGGTCACCGATTACAGGTTCGTCGAGCACCAGAAATGCGCGCGCGCAGCTAAGGCAGAAATGGCAGAGGGACGGATACCCGACTGCAAGAAACGGTGAGCTCTGGACCGACTGTTCCTTCGACCAGGGCTGAGTTTGAGCCACAAAGGTAGACACATACGCTCTACTTAATCGCACCGCATAGGTAGTTTCCGCGAAGGATGAAGTTTTATGGACTTGTTCTATTCATAAACGATTTACAGACCGAAGCCTGAATCCCATTACACCTTTTTCTGGTTCGTGTGCGTACGTGGTGCCATTGAAAGGCGCGCGCAACCGCAGTTCTGTGTAACGAAACAAATTCCGTCGGCGTTGCATTCTTCCCAGTCGTAAAATCCCCATGGCAGTTGCGCAAGGCTTGAATAGGGCCGAACTATCATCGATGTCGTTCCCGGAGCTGGTGTTTGCACTGAGGCGAGCCACACGGCCAGCAGGTCCGGACTCGTGAGTCAGGAGCGCGGCCCCTGACCCACCCTCCCGGCTGTAGCTTCCCGACCCCTGAGTCGGCATGACGCAGCAGGCGGCGCGCGACCATGACTCAGCCACGCGGGCGCGACGACTCAGGCCAGGGGTAGCGGGCTGCCTTCGGCCCGCAGCTGGAGAGCGTGACCCATGGACGGGAGCGTCGTACACGTAGGTGACCTAGCGAACGCTCCTGTCCGCAGATCGACCACGCAGCGGCCCTGGTACCCGCCCGGCAAGGTTTGTGTGGTTCGAAGACGCTGCGGCTGCTGAACGATCGCCCCGCCCGCCCACAGGAAAATTCCAGCCGTAGTTTGTGGTGACATGCGTGAGTGTAAATTAACTTTGTCTGAGTTCGTGACAGGAGCAACAAATCAGCAGGTTAACATCACTTCCGGTCCAAGTTGTTTGTAATGAAATCCGCTTGTGTTGTTCAACGTAGTGTGTATTTCTTCTTCAATACATAAGACACTTTCCCCGACAGCTTCCGGGTAAACATCCTCCCGATCTCATTGGTTGTGCCCTCGGTATCGTCGCGCAAATCGGGCCAAAGCGAAACGAGACGGCCTCACCTTCGCGACATCGCCAACTGGTGACCGTAATTCGGACCGGTCCAAACGACGAGCATGCGATGCATATGACCAAAGCCTGAGTACACAGAGAGCCGACGCCGAAGTCGGAGCTGGTGACCGCGCCCGCCGCCCGTTGCCGCACACCGCGCACGCGTCGCCGTCACCAAACATGGCCGGGCGTGGCTGCAAGGCGAGCCGCCGCCACCGGCCGAGGCGCGGCCGCGGCGCCAGCGAAGCTCGCCGCCTCTGCAGGCCCGGCTCTGCGGCTCACGCACGGCACCAGCAAATACAGACATGGCGACGCTAGCCAGCTTTCGGGCATATCACAGCGCAGAGTCGGTCGAAGGCATGCAGACCGGACCGCGAACGAGATGCTAACTCAGTGAGACAGGCGCTCGGGGCGGGCCACGGGCGGCACCTGACGCACGGCACCGGACAGCAGCGGCCACCGTCCCCAACAATGATGGGTGAAGGCATGTATCCGAGTGGGGGCGCAACAATCATTTTATGCCGATTCCTTGCATGCGACCTCGTAGGGTAATTGTTCCACCCTCTGAAAGTGGGGTACCATGGCACTCATGCACGTACATGCGCATGCAGTTTCCTACGCCTATGCCGACAGTAATCTGCAAGATTCTCGCATGAAGACCAGGAAGTACAAGCATATATAAAACATACAGATATAGGTAACATACAACAGATATAGGTGCTAAACGACTGCACTGCATATGGCCATACGTATACATGGCAAGCACAAGTGCTGAGTGCAATTTCGATAAGACACGGAACGTGTTCACCTTAAAGTAGGTCATGTTGTACGTTTTGTTTATAAAACCCGCTACAGGCGATTGTGACACACAAAATGTCATGATTCGCTCAGAAATACAACCGCTGGGACATTTCCGGCCCAAAAGGGCAGCCAGACGAAGGCAAGCGTGATTGCCCCATTTGGAGGCCACCACAAACCCCTACAGTGAAAGTGCGGGATTAGTCACCAGTCTTTGAAAGTACATCCGAATCAGCCAAAGCCCCATCCCTCAAACGATATAATTTTGATTAAATTTACGATAAAAAAACATTGGCGTAAGTTGCACACAGCCCTATCTCACTCCATATGCCACTTGAATCAACCAATCGACCGACTGCCAACTACAAAACAGATGAATGAAGCTTGAAATACCATGACCAACTTCCTCTAGAACCAAGGATAGGCTTTGAGACTGCTTATTGGCGAGATAAAACGGTCATTTTAAACGGAAACCCGGCACGGAGCTCTTAACGGTAAGTTCTTGATAACTCGTGTCACAGCTCCAACCAGACACGACCTACATGGACACGTCGGAAGACATAAACTTCCGCGGTGGCGCTCTCCCTCAAGGCTAGTGGGCTAACATATCCTTCAAGGCCTCCGTGGATAAAGCGTAGCAAAACACTACGGCTAGGCACTGAAGAACCCACAGCCTGCCGTTGTAAAGCCAATATTGTCAGTACAGGCTCGTAAAGCATGCGTGACCAGGTACATACTCGTATGCAACGCGCGGCACAACGTAACTCAACGGCGACAGCTCGACAAACGGGCTGGAGAAGTCAGCACACGTGCCGGCTAAATGTCTGCCTGGCACGCAGCAGATAACGGAAGCGACGCCCCGGCGGCGGCAGCTGGTCTGTCGCACCACGGGGCGGTCGCCGCACGGCGCCGGCGCCCGATCAGCGGCGGACAGCGTCTGGGCTTGAGCCGGCGTCGCTGCTGACGCAGCGCGCCGTCGCCATCGCTCTTGCGCCGCGCTCGGCCCCCCCCCCCCCACCGGTGCACACCGCTCAACAGTGCTGCGGCCGGGGCGCGGCGCGAGCGCCGCTGCCTCCCCCGGCCGCAGGTGCGCCTCACGAGGTGGCGCCAGCCGGCCGAGAGCTGGCCGGCGCCGACGGCCGACGCGGGCTCTGCGGCACGTCGTACGTGTCGCCGTCGCGGCCGGTCGCCCTCACTGGCACCGCGTACGTCTCGGAGAGGGCGGCCAGCGCCTCGGCCGGCGGCCAGCCAGCCAGGTGTGAGTAGGGTCCCAGCGGTCCCCCACCCACCAGCGAGTACGGCGCCAGAGGCGGAGGCCGCGGCGCAAGCGAACTGTCCGGCGGCGGCGCCTCCTCCGGCGCCGAGCGAGCGGCGTCGGCCGGTCGGCGCAGCACGGCCGCCTCCTCCTCCGACAGCGGCGCCGGCTCGTCCTCCGCCGGCGGCTCCGCGGCTACCGGCGCCGGCGGCTGCACGTTGTGGGAACGCGGCGCGTCGTACAGCTCATCGGCGGGCGACGGCGGCGGCCGCGGCGACCGCGTCGGCTTGGGCGGCAGCGGCGGCGAGAGGGCGGCACCGGGCGACACCGGCACCGAGCGCGCCGCCGACAGCACGTCGTAAATGTCGGAGGCCGACGGCCGGGCAGCCGACTCCAGCTCTGGCTCCACCTCCTCAGCCGGTGGCGACGGCGGCGCGGCAGTCAGCGTCACCACCTGGGCGGCGGGGGCAAACACCGGCGCGTCAACGCAGCGCAGACACCACCGCCACACAGACACGGCAGACACCGATGCGTCAGCGCAGCGCAGACATCACCGCCACGCAGACAAGGCAGGCACCGACGCGTCAGCGCAGTGCAGACATCACCGCCACGCAGACAAGGCAGACACCGGCGCGTCAGCGCAGTGCAGACATCACTGCCGCGCAGACACGGCAGACACCGGTGCGTCAGCGCAGCGCAGACATCACCACCACGCAGACACCAGAGCGTCAGCGCAGCGCAGACATCGCCGCCACGTAGACACGGCAGACACCGGCGCTCAGACGTACGCTTCATTCACCGACATTCGCAGGAGTGATTAACTCGCATGACAATACAACAGATGGCCAGAAATCTTGCCAGCTGAAAAAAACATGTCGCATAGGGTCCGAACTGTACAAATATCACAGTTATATTCTACCATCAACGATGTTCAGAGATGTTTATCACGAACGTAACAGCTACGGATGAATTATACATTCTTCAATGGTTTTGCCATCGCCGAGATAAACAAAACACCATTGAACTCCAACACGTGAAACGGCCTGACCTCTCGAGCGTGGCCCGGCCGATGATCCGACCCCAGAACTCAAGAGGTGGCCAGAATGGAACATGTATACCGAGCTCAGGGGTGGCCAGATCGGGACCAGCCCGGAGAAATCAGATCTGACACGTATTACGACCTCAGGGGTGGCCAGTTAGAGCGCAGAGACCGGCCTGGGGAAGTCAGATCCGACACGCGCGCTCACCTGAGGGGTGGCCAGGTCCGACAGGTTGCGATACTCGTTGTCGCTGTCGAAGAACTTGTGCAGGGCACAGAAGCTGGGCCGCTCCTTGGCGTCGTACGCCCAGCACTTCAACATCACCTCGTAGATGCCGCCCGGGCAGTACTCGGGCTTCTCCAGACGCTGGCCAAGCTCCACGATCTCGAGGAACGCCTGCAGCCCGGCGCGAGACAGGAGAGGTCACGGCCAGACGACACGAGATAAGGGTGGCGGCAATCAGTTGTCACACAAGACCACGCAGAGGACACGAGGCATTATGACGGCACGGACAGCAGGGACGGCGGCCACACACTGCTGGATCAGTCGCACCAAGGATTGATGTGTGCAGTTGACAATTGCTATCCGATTATGGGACAGCCACCGCTACTATGTAGAACTTTCCGCATTCCAGGTAACATTAGTGACAGCTCCAACACTGGGGTAACTGCATTACTAGTGCTTAGATGCGCTCAGTGATACGCGACGGCCACCATGACAGCAATCTGGGCCTGTAACTGGCCTCAGCTGGACCCAAGGCCGGTGACTGCCCCCACCTGAACCCCAGACTAATGACCACCCTCACCTGGACCCCAGACCAGTGACCACCCTCACCTGTACACCAGACCAGTGACCACCCTCACCTGTACACCAGACCAGTGACCACCCTCACCTGGACCCCAGACCGGTGACCACCCCCACCTGAACCCCAGACTAGTGACAACCCTCAACTGGACCCCAGGCCAGTGACCACCCTCACCTGGACCCCAGAACAGTGACAACCCTCAACTGGACCCCGAACAGTGACCATCCTCACCTGGACCCCAGAACAGTGACCACCCTCATCTGGACCCCAGACCAGTGACCGCCCCACCTGAACCCCAGACCAGTGACCACCCTCACCTGTACACCAGACCAGTGACCACCCTCACCTGTACACCAGACCAGTGACCACCCTCACCTGTACACCAGGCAGGTCGCCGTACGGCTGCTCGCCGTATGAGTACATCTCCCAGAGCAGGACACCGAAGCTCCAGACGTCGCTGGCGGCGCTGAAGGTGCCGAAGTTGATGGCCTCCGGGGCGTACCTGGCCAGAGGGTCGGGCAGGTCACACCGAGCCGACACAGAGCGACACCGCTTCGGTCCCAGCGGTGCTCCGCTCCCAGCCAAGTCAACGACACGAACATGACGGACTTGCATGCCTACTGGGTGCTTGTTAAACGTATCACAACATTCAGAAAGCTGACAGGTGTGCGATATACGAACCAGACAAGGCGAGAGCGTAATTTCACGACTGTAAGAAATGACACCGAACTGAAAATCGGCTGACACGTCAATAAATATGTCAGAATGTGACATCAAGACATGGACCTCATGGCACGCAGGATTTCCCCGGTGGGCCGGGCGGCCGACATCCCCGCGCCTGCGCCTGCCGCAGCCCGACCCCCGAGTCAGCCCGCACCAGCTGTCAGCTGCACCCGCCCCACACGAGCCTGAGGGCCGCCCCGGTGGGCCGGGCAGTCGACATCCCAGCGCCTGCGTCTGCCGCAGCACGACGCCGCCGCCCACGCACCACTTGATGGGCCAGCGCCCGCCCTGGGACGACTGGTAGTAGTCGCGGTCGCCGGCTAGGTGGCGCGAGAAGCCGAAGTCGCTGATCTTGGCCTGCGTGCGCGACGCCAGCAGGATGTTGCGTGCCGCCAGGTCGCGGTGTACCAGCCGCTGGTGCTCCAGGTAGTCCATGCCTGCCGGCGGCGCGCGCGGCGGCCGTCACCAGCGGGCGGCTGGCGCGGCGTCACCAGCCGCCTCCAGCCGGTGAGGTAGCGGGCGGGGTCAGCGACGCCCCGCATGATGGACGCTACACCGATGTGCCTCGCGTTCCGAACAGCGAAACACGACCACAACATGACAGCGAGATAGGACGCTCCAGTGGCATGCAGCTTCATTACATCGGTCTTTGAGAACATACCTAGTAATATCGACCCCCACTGATATGCTGTTTTACTTTTTGTCAGGGCAGGCACACTTTTCGGATAAAAAAATGCTCATAGCAGGTTCCAACCGTAAGGCCTTAAAATTCCGAACATTCCCCAGTTTAAAACTATTGCTATATTGTGATCACCACGCTCCCTATTTATTCAAAAGCCGGCAAAACCACAGTGACACACACACAAACCACAGTACAGCATTACCAACATATGCGACAATTTCGCACAATTGGTACAGTTATGTGTCTGAAACCCTGAACCTGTTCCCTGAGACCACGCCGCGCATGCTCGCTGGTGAATGGGACAGACCTGCGGCCACCTGGCCGGCCCACAGCTTCAGGTCCGTGTCGAGCGAGACGTCATGCGGCTGGTCCTGCAGGAAGTCCAGCAGCGCGCCCAGTGGGTACGAGCTCCTGCACCTGCCGAACCACCGCCGGCCGCGCCACGGTTGTCACAAGGTGACATTGTACGGGAGTGTAACACGACTGGATGTATCAAATCACACGTTTTACGACAAACGCATTCAAACCTCCATTGAGAACGTACGGTCCGCTTTCAGCACGGCTAGACCTATCTATGCTACACTGTGATTGTGAAATATTGACACCCAATATGCGTTTGTGTGTGTCGCTTTACGACGCTCTCAGCTGCTGAAACTATATCATGCCACCTGCCTCACACCCTCGCAGAAAAGGCGGGCGCCGCGGGGGAACAGAACCCCGTACCTCTAGTTTCCCAGACACGCAGGTTAACGGCTACATTATAGCCACCATCATCTCAGTTTGTGAGCACAGAAAACATCAATGACGGCCCATGAGCCTATTTCAACTATGACTACGTAACATGTCGCTGATTATCCTCAAATACCACTTCACACGCACACTCCTGACTTGTTTCAGGGATAGCTAAACATCGTGCATTTGTTGCGGCGTAATCTCTTCGAAAACGGCCCTGGCTTGCCAAGCAACTACCCTGAAGCCGTCTTCGTGGGAACGCGTGTGTCTCGCACACAGCTGACCGCCAAGACGGCCCCCGAGCCCTCACCATCATCAGCGGCTCGTGCTCGATCAGGCCGAGGAAGCGGACAATGCAGGGGTGGCGCAGGTCCTTCATCAGCTCAGCCTCCCGGATCAGCTGGTCACGGTCCACCCCCGACGACGCCTCCAGGTGCGTCTTGATCGCCACGTCCACCTGCCGGTCACCGAGCGCGGTCAGCAGTCGCTTCACATCCTGACTCTTGTTCTGGCACAGCAACGTGAGTGGGGGTGGGGGGTGGGGGTTAGGGGCCGGGTTGGTTGTCAGCCACCCAAGGGGAACTTAACTGAAAAGAAGGAAAGTTACCGTCTCTGGTCCGTCTGGTCCGAGGGCTCAGTACTCACGCGGTTCCCCGCGTGTCAAGCCAGCTTCCCTGGTCCGTCTGATCAGGGACTCGATACTAGCGTGGTTTCCCCGCAGGTCGAGCCAGCGCCCCTGGTCCGTCTGGTCAGGGGCTCGATACTCACGTGGTTCCCCCGCGGGTAGAGCCAACGTCCCTGGTCCGTCCGGTCTGGGGGCTCAGTACTCATGTGGTTCCACCGCGATCGAGCTAACGCCCCTGGTCCGTCTGGTCAGGGGCTCGGTACTCACGTGGTTCCCCCGCGGGTCGAGCCAGCGCCCCTGATCCATCCGGTCTGGAGGCTCAGTACTCACGTGGCTCCCCCGCGGGTCGAGCCAGCGTCCCTGATCCACCTGGTCTGGAGGCTCGGTACTCACGTGGTTCCCCCGCGGGTCGAGCCAGCGCCCCTGGTAGACCTTGCCGAACTCGCCGCGTACTCACGTGGTTCCCCCGCGGGTCGAGCCAGCGCCCCTGGTAGACCTTGCGAACTCGCCGCGCACTCAC
>NW_023596461.1:9277860-9335527 GCF_011947565.3 Pollicipes pollicipes
TACCTTGAAAGATAGTTGACCTACGGCACGTCAAAGTTAGGCCATGGACTCAGACAAGTCAATTTCTTGGGAATCGTTCAATCTAATGCGACAACGGAGTGTTAGACAAAGCCATGGATCTCTGAGATATTTTCTTTAGTAACACAGCAATTGAATAGGTAAATCCATTGACCTAAGGTCAGGTATGGAAGTCAGACCAAGATCAAAGCCAACCTGTTTTATTACTCTGAGGCTTGTTGTATGGGGTAGTTTCTGGCCCTCATTTCGAATAACTTGATAATAGGAACCGCATTATACATATTCCATGGACTTCTTAAAGGTCAAGATAGGTTACTGACCTAGAATAACCCAGGTCAACATTTTGTTCTTGGGAACATACTGCCTAGCGTAGTCTTTGTCGCTGCTTATTGAAATGCAAAACTCAAAGCGGTCTCGCATAGTTTCGTCACCATGACCTTCAAAAGGTCAAACAAGGTCACCGAACTTAGATGAGCATAAGACCTCTTGCTTACAACAGTTATTTAGGTTCTGGTAGCAATTTGGAGACCAACCTGGAGTCTGACCTTCTTTGACTTTATTTGCCCTGAAATTCATGACCTAGGAGCCTCAAACTTTGATTTTAGTGAGTTTACGTACAGGCTAAGACACCCTGGGAATTTGGTGTCTGACTCTATTAGTTCCTGAAATCTCAGGGGGGTCAAATTGACCCTACCCGAGCGAAAGGTTATCCAACCGGCCACCCGGGCGCGAGTTAAACCAAGAGGGCTTTCGAATCAGAGGACTCTCGGAGACGCGCAAGTCAATTAACTAAAAGCGCATATGCACCATTAGGCGCAGACAGGCTGGGAGCAGAACTGGACTGTTGCAGTATCTGCCGCGGTTCTCACTGGACTGTTGCAGTACCTGCTGCCGTTCTCACTGGACTGTTGCAGCATCTGCCACAGTTTTCCGTTGCCCGGCCGTTGACCAGGCGTTATCTATGCAGCACATTGGCGGCTGGCCTGAATGTCCAACATCCGGTTCAGGCGCGGGGCGAGACGCCGACTGGGACGCTATCTCACGGCTTGCACGGGGCGTCCGTCGCGGTACGCCCCGATAGCGGCCTGTTCTCTTCCTGTCACTGTTTCCATGCATCGTGACGACTTTCGCCGTGCACTGGCCGTTGGGTGGCGAGCGCTAGCCGGGGATCACCGTTCGCAGACTCATTAGCGTGCAGCTCTTCCTGCAAGATTAAGAAGGGACGGGCTTTTTAAAAAAGACTGATGGCACTCATCGATTAACATAGAACCATATGTGCGTGAATAACATTGGCTTTTCAACAAATATTGAGATAATTTTGAACTCAGCATGACATTGAAACAATAAGAACTGAAGAACTAGATCTGATTTGATTTCCTTCCATCACATGCTGTTCCTCGTTTCATTACAGCAATAGTTAGTTGAGGAAGACCATTCGACCCGGCCGGATACTGCGAGCAAGCTTCCATGCTGCTCCACCGCAGCGGCCACGAATGCTGAAATCCTCTTGGTTAGGAGGCCGGAAATAATCAAACCACTTTCCTTCAGCTCCACCTTCAGTTGGGCGCAATGCCGCGCGCTGAAAGGACCAGTGCGCTCGATTTTTGCATGAACAACTGGAGAGAGACTGCTTTTTGCGACTTGCCTCAGAAGAGCTCTTCGCAGGGGCTGAACGGTCTCGGAGACGCACTGAAGACAGCATGGCATGATCTCGCCCGGCAACTGTCGGGTGGAATTCATGGGAGCATAATGCGACAGTTGTGGACCGCACCCGCCTGGGGTTGTTCCGTCAGACGTGGCGCGCCATCCGGACAGGCGCTCATCGCCCCAATTGTTCCCGCGATGTCTTCGAATGTGAGGGGCTAAACGTTAGTAGAATCTTACTTTTCGTGTCAGGTTGGGAGATGTTGAGCCGCCAATGCAACATAATTAGTCAAGGTTGTATCGTGCGAAATGCAATGCAGCTGTCCGCGGTACACTTCTCTTTTCAGCTGACACATACGCCCATGTATAGCTCTGCATTATTTCAACTTACTCCGGGCTGTGCCGATAGCACCTAAATGAGCTGCACGCCAGATGTTCTACGAGACGTCCGTGCTATGACAACTCAACTGGTAGGGTATGCGCATTCACTTGAACGCGGTTGCCTACGTCATTAATCTGCCTCACCATTCAGGATTGGCGGCTGCCACCGACACGCATGCCCATGTTCTGTCAGTTCCGCAGCTTTACATACTTATCGGCATCGAGGCAAATACGCGCCTACATCACGGGAAACAGCACCGTTTCGGCACCGTCATGCGCTGTTGCTTGGTAAACGTGACACCCCGCTGGCTAGCGGACGCTGATGAGGACTGCGACTGGCAACGCCTTCCGTCTATAGGACGGCACGTGAACCGGTGCCACGCGATATCCTATCTGGGTCAAAAGGCCGAGCTCCTTCAGTACAGCCAATGCGGTGCGAGCCGAAAATAAGCACAACAAAAAATGGTGCCGTAAAGCTCCTGGGACAAACATCCTGCAACGTTAGATTTAAGTTGGCGTGGGTGCTGCCGGCATCTCTACATCATAACTTTCCCCTTAAATGCACGATATGTGATGTGCCGGGCGAGACCATCTGATGAGCTGGATGCGCCGCTTTCCTGACTCCTGTCGGTGCGGACAGTGACTCAGGAGGGCTGGACCCGCGCTCCCCCCGTGCCGTTTTCCTGACTCCTGTCGGCGCAGGACAGGTGACTCAGGAGGGCTGGACCCGCGCTCCCCCGTGCCACTTTCCTGACTCCGTCGGTGCGGGACAGGTGACAGAGGACAGGAGGCAGGACAGGTGAGGTGTAGGACAGGTGACTCAGGAGGGCTGGACCCGCGCTTCCCCGTCTGACATCGATGGGACAGAAGATGAGAATCGGTCGCCTCCCGTCACTGGCGCCGACAGAATGGGATAGGATGGTAAGCTCCCCCCCCCCCTCTATGGCGCCGACAGGATAGCATAGGATGATAAGCCTCCCCGTCCATGGCGCCGACAGGATGAGATAGGGTGATAAGCCTCCCCGTCCATAGCGCCGACAGGACAGGATAAGATGATAAGCCTCCCCGTCCCTGAAGCCGACAGGACGGGCGGTCAGGTCCGCTTTCTTCGCCCGCTCGGCCGTCGCGTCGCTTCCAGTGATGAGAGAAACTGAGCCCGCGCCCGCCGAGTATGTCGGTGCGGCTGCGCTGCCGGCTGGCCGCGCTTCCGCCCGCACTGGGCTCGTGGGAGCCCTACGGTTCGACGGCCGGACACGCTCGGCGCCCTCGGCGGCTGGTGCTGGGCGGTGCGGGCTCGGCGCCGGACGGTCCGGACCCGGTGCCGGACCGTCCGGGTCCGGTACTGACCGATCAGGCCCTGGCGCTGGACAGTCCGGGTTCCGTTCCGGCCCCGGTGCTGGACGGTCCCAGCTCCGGCACCGGGCGATCCGGGGCCGGCTCTGGACGGTCCCGGCCCCAGTGCTGGATGGTCCGGCCTCGGAGCTGGACGATCCGGGTCTGGCGTTGGACGGTCCTGGCCCCAGTGTTGGACGGTTCCGTCCCCGGCGCCGGACGGTCCCGGCGGTCCGGCGCCGGCGGCGGGAGCGAGCTGCGCGCCGTTGCGGTGCGTCAGCCGGCGGCCGGACCTGACGCGGTCGCGGAGGGAGCCGGCCGGCTGGCAGGGGCCGCGGGCGGGCCGGCCCGGTGCCGCTCAGTAGGCCGCCCGGTAACGGCACCGGTACCGACAGCGGCACGCGCAGGATGGAACGCCATCGGGTGTGATTGAGAACGTGGGCAGCCGCTCAGAAGGCATGGCGCATGTGTACTTTGCTGGTCTAGGCTGAGAATTGGGATCCCCAATTTTTTTAGTGCTGAAGGTGAAATGAGTTATCGGTGTGATTAGTTTCTGAGCGAAAAAAAACTGATCTTATGCATATTTCCGATGTCTATCGCAAATACTTTGTAACAATGTAACTGTAACACTCACGGTCTTCACCTTTCTGAACTTTTCGTTAAATGTAGAAACCAACGCTCTGCTCATTCTAAGATAATTGAACACCACGGGTAATTTGGCTCGGTAAATTGTGCTCATAAACAAACGATATTCCTTTCAGCTCCGAGACAATTTTTGCAGGGACCGCTTCTCTTATCTTCCTACACGCATTAGCGACAAAGAGGCAATGTAAATTCAAGCCTTCATGCTACGGTTTCCTCCCGCTTTCCTCTGCGTCCAGAGTGCTGGTTGGCTGCGGGCTCTCTCGTCAAGCTACAGATAGCAACAGTGCAGGCTACAGAGCTTTCATGTTCGTGACCCTGCAGTCGGGCAGCGTCGCTCTACCAAGGCCGCCACCCAAGCCTTTCTGCTTCCGGGATTCCACCGAGGCTGGTGTGGGGACCCCACCACCGCTGGTCCCACCCTCACCCCTCCGCCTGGTCCCAGACGCGCAACTGCCAAACCGACCGGAAATCATTCCAAACCATTCAACCATTCCAAGCCATTCCAAGCCATTCCCAACCATTCAACCATTCCAAAACATTCCAAAACATTCCAAAACATTCTAAACCATTCCAAACCATTCAACCATTCCAAACCATTCAACCATCCCAAACCATTTCAAACCATTCCAAGCCATTCGTCTGTGCTCACTGATGCTGACAGACTTTATCTCGTTGTTTGTGGTTTTGGAGACATGGGTTTCGTGACATTTCTTAAAAATGCAGACGGCGATCTCATGGCACTCGCATCAAGATCAGAATTCATGGCTCTTACGTCCGCCGCCGGTGTTGGCGGCATGTTTCTCGAAGAATGGGAATACATTAGTTTGCACTGTAATGAGCCGTACGCCGTATCCATCATATATATATATATATATATACATCTATTGTACATGTATATCTATATCTATATCTATTATATAATATATATATATATATATAATAGATAAGATATAGATGATAGATAGATATAGATATAGATATAGATATAGATATAGAATAGATTGGATATATATATATATATATATATAATTATATATATATATATATATATATATCTATCTATCTATCTATCTATATCTATATCTATATCTATCTATATATATATAATATATATATATTATATATATATATAGATAGATAGATAGATAGGGCTAAACGCTTGCAGAAATTCTGAGGGAAATTGTCCGCGATTACCGTGATAACCGTGCGCGTCCCGGTCCGCCCTTTCCCGTTTTTTTTTTTTGTCTGCGCCAGCTTGGTTTGAAATGCTTCATTGCCTCCTTAGCGGACGATGCGCTGATTGCCTCCTAAGCGGCCGATGCGGTGATTACTTCCTGAGCGGCCGATGCGTTGCCTGAGTGTTTTTCTGCGTTGTTATGTTGCCTACAGC
This sequence comes from Pollicipes pollicipes, assembly GCF_011947565.3. Lineage (NCBI taxonomy): Eukaryota > Metazoa > Arthropoda > Thecostraca > Pollicipedomorpha > Pollicipedidae > Pollicipes > Pollicipes pollicipes. The sequence continues at coordinate 9,283,271 of NW_023596461.1, forward strand.
GCTCTCATCCGCGTCGTCAGCGATCCTCCCGGCCGCCCGCCGGCGGAGCCGTGGGAGAGGGTCGGCAGCAGTGTACCGAGGGGAATGGTGTCACCCCATGGCTAGCCATGAAGCAATCTGTGACCAAAACAGGCCGTCCGCCGGCGGGAAATTGAGGCCCGGCCGCTTGTTTGGCTCGGCTCAGCTCGCGGGAAAGGGAGCGAGACCTGGGAGGGGTGGAGGGGGAGGCAGAGGAGGATAACGCAGAGGGAAAAGGACGAGGAGATGAAAGGGGTAAGAAAGAGGGGAAGGGTAGAAGAGAGGCGAAAAGGATATATTGGAGCAGAAAAAGAGAAAAATAGAGGGAAGTGATCAGAGAGGGCTGAGAGGGAAGGAAAAGGAGATATGGTAGGAGAGCGCAAAATACGGAGAAGAAAAGGGTGGATAGAGAGAGCGGAAGAAAGAAAGAAAGGGAGAGAGACAAAGAGAGAGACACGAGGAGAGAGAAGAGAGAGAGAAAGAGAGAGAGCGAGAGAGAGAGAGAGAGAGAGAGGAGAGAGAGAGAGAGAGAGAGAGAGAGAGAGAGAGAGAGAGAGAGAGAGAGAGAGAGAGAGAGAGAGAGAGAGAGAGAGAGATAGAGAGAGATTAGAGTAGAGAGAGAGAGAGAGAGACGTAAAACCAGCAGTATCGTTTTCAGTCCGCATCGGTGTATAGCTCACACATCTTTGATTGCATGAGCCTGCTCCCGGTTTACATCGCGTGGCTGCTTGTACGGTTGCTTTAACAATGGTGGCCTTATCAATGAATGGACCGGAATTTCATGCACGCCAACCGTGACCAGTCTGATCTTACGGCATATTACACGCTGCCTGGTGGATCTATCTTTACGTTTCATCCTTGAAAAACCGTGTTCGGACGGATGACGACACCTCCCAACATCGTGCACGTGCATGGAGGTATCGGTGCACATGGCGCCGCAGGGCGGATGCTACGCAGCAACTCCGCGGCGACGCTTGAGATTCGAATGCCGCTTTCACGTACACCTCCTGAGTGTTGCTGTTTGGCATGGAATCATGCCGTTCGGCATGTGCTTCGCCTTCGCAGCGTTCGGAATCCATCTGGCCGGGCAGACGGATTCATGCCGGGTGGAGCCGGCTGTAGGACAGCACGCGGAAGTGCGAATAACGGCCGCCGGTAGTGGCCGGTGGCGCCTTGGTCCAGCACGGCGACAGCGCTCGATCGCGACAAAAGGATGAAAGCTAAACGTTTCCGGTGTATCGTAACCGAAGCGCTGCATTCGCATCGGCACGTGAAAGAGCCGATGTCGTTCGGAGCCGGCGTTCACTGCCGTCGGAGGTGAAAAGCAGTCGGGCCCCCGCCCGCGGCGCCGGCCCAGCGCCGTTTCACTTTCTTGCGCCACCGCAGCGGCGCCGCTGGTGGCGTCGGCCGGCGGGCAGCGGGGCGGCGCGGCTGCCCTGTTCCGCTGCCCAGCTCCGGGCGGCGCCGGCCCAGAGGCCGGTGCGGACCGGTGAGTCGCCGCCGCCGGTCAAGTGGGGCCGCGTCGCGGCCTGCCGGCCGTCGGCGCCGGCCGGGCCGCCGCCGCCGCCGCCGGGTGGCGCCTCGTGCCACGTCGGGCCCCGAGCCTCACATCTGTATGCTCGATCTGTCTCGCTGGAGGCCCGGGCGGAGCCGGGCGCGGAGCGGAGGAAGCGACGGCGGCGGAGGAGCGGATGTTGTGGACGGCGTGGCGAGCAGCGGCGCCTCGGGCAGGCCGCCGGTCTAGTCGCCGTGACGGTCGGTGACAGTCCGCGGTCGCTGTGTGCCTGACGGCGTCACGTGGTCTCCAGACGGGCGGGCGTCACGTGATCTGCGGGAGAAACTAGCCACCGAGCGGAATGGTCTGCACCGATACCTGGCGGACGACAATTAAAGAGAAAATGGTTCACAGACCCTGCCAGCATTCTCCAGCCGGCACTGGCGGTCGACCGAGGAGTGATCCGTCCGAGCGAATCTGTCGCTCGTGCCGACGACTGGCGGGCGTTTTTGTGGACTGATGCGAGATGGTAACGTGGTCGGTCACACTGGTTCTCCCGCAAACGTTCTGGCGCACGCTCTGGGTGGTCCGCAGATGAACGACAAGTCGTCGGTGATTCGGGACGATTGCATTTCGGCTTTGTATGTCAACGTGCTTTGCCCAGATAGCCGTAATCGATCCTTAGCTGCTGACACACATACTGGCTCGAGGCACCCATCATTTTCGTACGGTTCACGTAATTGTGGGATAGGGCATTGAACGAGGTCATTGCTGCCACCCGGAACCATTAACTATTTACGAAGGCATTTTCGAACCCGGGGAGATGATGAAGAACATTATTTGGGTTTCAGGGCACTGTGACAGTTGATCAGATAGCACCCGGAACTCAGGAACGTACCGGCCGCGCCAGAGAGGAATCGCATGTGGTGGCTTTCAGAGCGCGCGTTATGACAACCCAGCGAACTCTTTCAAAACACCACTCTCATCTCGTGTGTTCGTGGTGTAAAAACAGGTAGCGGTCTGACCTCAAGACCCATCCGATTTCGCGGCCGTTGCGTGTTCTAGCGATTTTTACAACCGCTCAAGTTCATGACCGAAGCAGCTCGCCGTGTTGGGCTGGCTCATGACGTCACGAAAAACGCGGCGCCTCTCGGCAGGTGCTGAGAAGGCTGCCAACACATACAACCGACAACAAAAGGAAAAAAGTGAGCGCGTGTCGGGACGAGTGACGAGGCTGCTCCCACAAGCGGCAGGGAGAGGGAGGAGCGTCCCCGGCCCGGCCCTCCGGTCTCGCGCCGCTGACCGCGTCCCCCGACGAACAGGTCAGCGGGGAACAAGGCATTAGAAACACGCCGGATAAATGGTGCAGGGAGCGGCGGCCAGTTCCGGGATCAGGCAGGCGTCGCAGCCGTCTGTGCCAGATCGGGGCGTGCTGGCTTTCTCCCGGCTGCGAACGCCGCCAGCGCGGCAGACGCTCCGGCCGCCGCCGCCGCCGCCGCCGCCGCCGCCGCCGCAAAAACCGCCGCCTGATGGGCTACCGAGGCCGGACATGCAGCGTGCGCTGCTACACCACAGTTAGCCGACCAGCGTCCGCTGCGTTGACAAGGCTGGGCAGTTCTGTGAACTGTTTATTATGCATGCCGAGGGAGTCTGATTTCAACTAGTGGGTCAGGCCCTAACTGGTCGGACTAGCCGGCTCAGCCTCGCTCGGCCACGCCGCGCTTGACCAGCCTTTATCTCGAAGACTGCCGCAAAAAAAATGGTTGTAAATACTTAACGTATGCGTCATTATTCTTTCATTGTTTTATTTAGTGGCCCATTCATCCACTAACAATGGTGGTCGTTACTCAGTCTTCTTTATGATTGACGTATGGAAATGGGTCACGAGACCAGGATAAGGATACGGAACGATATTGATATGTATCTGGGATGATCATGGGACGCATCTGATCAGGCCGTACCGTTCCGTTCTACATATTTGGAGAACGCCCCCCCCCCCCCCCCTCCTTATTGCTCTTCCACCGTGTTTTGCATAGCCATTCAGCATGTTAATTGCTGTGTTGCTGCATGTTAGTTGCTGCGTTGTGGAAAAGCTATTATTTATCCCATCGCTTTCAATATTAAATATGCAGGCATATAGCGCATTGCGGAACCATAACATGAATGAGTGAACGTGAATAGTTATGCATTATTAAAGATACTGCATACCGATGGTTCTTTCTGTGGCCAGCCCAGACAGGTCAAAAATGTATGAGCGTGCAGTGCGATTATTTTTGATCCTCGTTTTCTGGTTTTGTCGGGCTGCACCTCATAGGTGCAGGTAGCTATCTAGTAGCTAGCAGGTAGCAAAGCATAGGTAGCTATCACAACTTGCAAAACCCCAGCATTAAGGTCCAACGACAGTCGGAGCAAATTTGCATAGGAGTTTGCAGCACGTCCATCACAAGCTTGTGAGAAATTGCGTTTGTTGCACGCCCAAATGCGTCGTACCTATGTAAAGCGCGTTTCTGTTGCTTTAATGCTTAAGTTCTGACTCCTCCGGCTGCAGGCCCTGACTGCAGCCCGAGGGACGTTTTCGGGAAATGAGTCGAAGCTTGCGCTGATGGCTGCCCCCAGCACTGCTTCAACACAGTAACCCCGCAGTGTGCCGCGGCCGCGTCTGTGTGTCATGAATCGAGACTGTCCCGGGTCGCTGTGGCCAACATTCGCTGATTGAACCGTCACGACATCCCGCCACTATCGTGAGTGCTCGTGCGAGACAAGAGACGGAAGGAACCGTTGGGAAGCCACGGAGCTCGCTTAGGGTGCATGACATGCCTCAGGTGAAGTGCACTAGAAGCATTGCGAGTGCACCGTGATGTGGATGTATGCATGGTGGCAACAGCAAATGAATCGTGGAATATTTCTGAATCAGCTTGGGCCGCAATGGTAATTATGCCAACATAATATGCATCCAGACAACAAGTTTGTTCGCCTTAGTATGGAATGTGCTGTGTTGACTGCCAAATTAAAGTGCACATTCTCTACCTGCGGCAGTGAACCATTGCTAATGCAGCGATACGTGTAGTAAAAAACGACATTCATGGAATTTTTGTGCATTTTTCAGTGGACGGGAACACGCATCACGTGGTGGGGGTGTTTGCACCCACTGGGTTGACCACGTATTGAAATGTTTTACGAATGTAAGACTTCGTGCAAAATCAAACACATACTTATGTGTACAAACACATACTTATGTGTACAAACACATACCTATGTGCGCAGAGGTCGCCCTGTGAGGACCTGCGGTACGACAACTCATGTAGCAAGATTTGCTTGTAGCCATCTGAATGCGATGCATTGCGGTTCTAAGGTTTGCGCGCACCCATGCCGTTGTCAGCAATGCACTGCGAATTATTGTCCGACCACGGGGATCTGCAGGCCCATTATGCGTGTTAGGGCATCAGATAAGCGCATGCAATACCTCAGGTAATACAATATTGCATGCATTGCAATGGAAGCCGTGATGCTGAGCGCCGAAGGTCGGGTTGATGGGACCTTAAGGCGGCACTATCCATGGCTCACAACAGCTTCTGACGGGTTATGCATCCCCGTAGCTAAGCCTTGGATAGCTTGAGCGTGGTTGATTGTTGCATGGCAAAGAGACTTCAGAGCTCATCACAAGCTCACACTACAACGAGCTGTTGCGAAAATGCAGAAGTTTGTAGACACGTTCAGAAATAGTTTGAACAATGTTCTAGATTCGCAGCGCTCCTATCGTAAAAGCATGGAACCCAGCATCGTCTATAACAGCATGGTCCTCCGGGCTTTCCATCCGCTCCGGCCCCAGATTGTCGGTCGGCCGCATGACCTGTTCGCGTCTCCAGGTCAGAGGTCGCTGACCCCGTCCAGGTCACAGCCGGGTCTCACGGTGTCGCACGGCCCCGCCGCAACGTCCCGGCCAGCAGGCGCGGTCTGCGGCCAGCGGCCAATCACTCGGATCATTCAGCCGAGTATTGCTGCTCGCAGCGGCGCGCTACGGCAGCGGAGCGCGGGGCTCATGGTGCCTGCTCTGCGGTGCTTCGGAGGCCCTCAGTGGCACCTCCACCTAGAAACGTCCCAGGTTGTATCCGCGATGAACTTGTGAGACGCTCATTGAGCCAATTTTGAGTCTCACGCTCGCTTCTCGGATGGCAAGCTGGCATTTTTCTAAATGAATTGGCAGTTATTACAAAGTGGCGACTGTTTTTGTTTTATGTTTGGCATTCCATTGGTCACTATGCGATTGCTCTTGCCTTTGTACAGTGGCTAGTAAGCGTTAAGGCTGCATCGCAGTGGGGTGCTACATGAATCCTGAGTAACCATAATTCTAACCATTTTAAAGTCGTCATTCAAGACTCGCCAAGGTCGCAGGAAAGAATTTCTGATTTTCGGATAACATGACGTTTTGATAGAGTGCATCATCCCCAGTTTAACACAAGGGTTGCTTGCAACAATTCTCCTATCAACTCCTCCGTGATCGCCTCCTGCCCAGGTGCACCCCGCGTCACTGAGGGGTGCACTTGGGCAGTGCTTCACTGAGAGTGCTTGAACTGGGGGGCCAGGAAGTGTCGTGTGGAGGTGAAGTGTCGGGTGTGTCGAAAGCTTAACATTGACTCTTTGGGTGTTCACTGGCAACAAATAACCAAAAAGGGTTTCAGTACCTAGTTTCGGAGAGCTCACGCTGTCACTGCCGCACCCCCTTCTGGCTGTTGCTCAGCAGCTCCTCCTCGCGTTGCCTCCCCCCAGAACCCTCTCCCCCTGTGTTCCACCCTTCTCAGCAGCCTCCCATGGATCGCATAGGTGGATCTTACCTAACTATTTCCTGGTCACAACGGAGGTTAGTGGCAATAAATTGTCAATAGGCCCGATGTTAAAGGTCAGAAACATGCGGGGGTGGAACTTTGTATCACTTTGGGGGAGCCATACCCCGAATGCTGGGCTGGCACCCCAACGCTTGGCTGCCCCGTCCAATGTTGGACTGCCTACCCCCCCCCCCCCCCCCCCCCCCCCAGTATTTGGCTGGGCCAGCATTATAATGTGCTTGGCCTTCACCATTTGGAACTTGGCTCCCGATACTTCATCAGTTCCTTGAAGTAGAGATAATTTAAGAATTTGTGGGGATTCACAGCTCCAATTTCGAAAAAGATGCCTATACAACACAATGCCAAATAATTTACGCAAAACGGAGCCCGTAAAAGTTGCATTTTGTATGCGGGTAACCTCACATTGCGTGTTTATGCGCCATTAGGGTTTTACGACGCTTCTGAGACAATGACGACGCTTGCCCCATCCTGGCAGAAAAGGTGAGCATTGCGGTGAGTCAAACCCCTCAGTGGATGGTTAAACGCAAAAAAACGACAGCTTCTGTCCTTTGTCTAATTCGTAATGCCACTCGAGGGAAATGTCATCACGTCAATATTGAAAGGTTGGTGGTGGTGGCAGTCGGTGGCGAACCTGTGAGAGTTCGTAAACTTTTGACACGATATTCTTTCTTGGAGTAAAACTTACGCCTAACGCGCTGGAATATGAACAATATGGTTTGTGTTGTTAACATGTAGATATCCAAATATTTTGTTGCATGTTCTGAGCGCGTTGAAGGAGTACAACGGTTTATTGCATTGTAAGTAAAAAATGTATCACGAGTGAACATGTAACACGGTGAACAATATGAGCTCTAGGCATAAAAAACAAGGATATTAGGTGTACTGCGCCCCGGCACGTAAAGTCGTTTTGCATTCGGACTACAAGATAGTGTAGCATGATATAAAAGTATCTTGCAAAAGAAGCACATCTTGTGATGCCTAGTATGCACAATGCGCAATATGTAATACGTACGTATTTCATACAAAATTGTCTGTGTATTTCCATCTTGTTTTAGCACGTACAGCACCATGGACTCATGGCGCGATGACGTCATTCGGCTTATCGTGATGCTGCAGCTGCTAGTTCCGTTCTGGGAATTTGCCTCCAAATCGCGTGGATGAATCGTCCTGGTCAGGAACTGAAAGATCCTTTTATCCCAGCCGGGGAAACTAGCAACCACTATTCTGGCGATACGGAAACCGGGGTGCCCTGGTCGATCCGGAGGCCCTCAGGCACTCAGAAGGATACATCTTGCGCCGGCCCCATCCTTGATGTGGCAAGCCCTCTGATCTGGGCATCTGACTTCGTGGTGCCTCGCTCATAGTGGGTGCCTCGTCAAAATACAGGTTGTGATGTCCGAAGTGAAGGCACCGGTTGTATCTTCGGCGAGAGGGTCCGATTTAGAGTCTCGTCGGGGTGGAAGGCACAAAAGTTGCATGCTCGGTTGAGCTCATGATTTCGGTGCCATTTGAAAATGAAGATGATAAGTCCTTGAAATGACCGTTTGGATTTGGTGCCTGCTAAAACAAATGTTCTGTACCCCAAAACAAAAGTTCTAGTGACCCATCGCCGAATGGGCCCATTCCGATTTCTCCTATGAGGAGGCACGAATATTGTGGTGCCCCTGGACTTCGTTTCCTCCTGGAATTTACAGTTTGGGACCCCTTTTGGTGCCCCTGGAATTGGATTCCCGCTCAAGTAATGTTTATCATATTCCGCAGTGAAGGTTTAGTGACGCCTCTTTACGGAAGGGGTCGATCCAGAATATTGTCGGGATGAAAAGCAAAGAAATCGTGGCATCCCTTAAAATGAAGATTTCGGGACTCTTTCAATGGACCGATTGGACTTGTCTATAGCAAAAAAATGTTTTGGTGCCTCAAAATGAAGGTTTTGGTATCCCTTCGCCGAATTGGCCGATTCGTGATTTCGTCAATGGAACCATAGGTATTGTAACTTTCCCTGAAATTTGTTGTCTGTCAAAAATAAATGCTTTTGGAACATGTAAACCGTTTCCTGGAATTGGGCGTCTCTGGAAAATAAAGGTTGTGACTCCCTAAAATGAAAAGCGTTCGAGCCGAGCGTCGAAGAACATACCGATCAGGAATGTCGTGACGATGAAACGCTCAGGAACCGCTCTTGAGAATAAAGGTTATGATGCCTGAAAGTAAAGGTTTTGGTGCACCTTCCCTAAGAAACTATTCTAGGCTATCGTTCGGGGTGGAAGGCACAACTGTGTTGCGCCTTCTGAGAAGGAGAGCCTGCGGCCATTTGTGGTGCCTTATGGAGTTGGGCGCATCTTGAAAACAAGGATGATGTCGGGAATGATGGTTTTGGTGTTCCTTTGCCGAGTGAGCCGGTAAATGATTTTCCAAACGGACAAGGCACAAATGTCGTAGTGCCCCTGGAATTTGATCCTTCCCGAAAATGAAAATTTGGGATCCTTTGCAGTGTCCTTGGGATGGGATGCCGCTTGGAAATAAACGCTATGATATTTCAAAATAAAGTTTTGATGTGGCCCAAGGGAGTGGCTGATGAGTGGCCCAAGTGGTAAGTAACATGGCCCCATACCTTTTTCCATCCACTCTTAGGATACAACCCGGTCTACATTGTTTGCTTACGAACTGAATGAGACCATTAAATTCAGTCAGTTCTGGAGCATTGCCATCGCACCATTTAATGAAGTGTCTTTTTATCATCAGTGGCTGGTGCTTCTGAGAGGAGCCCAACAACCACTTGAGGTTGCTGCCTTCCCGCAGCCTCCTGGGGTGGCCCCGAAGCGGTACCATTTGTGGGCACGTGCGGTGTCCACTATGACAGGCAGGTTCTGTGACCAAGAAATGACTTGTTCTTCTCCAGGAAATAATCCGGCTTTGAGCCAGAACAAGTCGCAAAAATGTTATATTAGATCTGCAGAAGCTATGACACATTTATAGAGAAACATCACCAAAATGCAAATGTCCATCCGCTGTCTCGTGTTCATCCTCAAAAAGACGGGCTCTTGAGAATGGAGTTGCTCGTGATATTGAGAACCGTCAGTCTTCTCGTTAAGCACTGCAATGCCGTTTATCTATTGCCTCCTGATATATCGAAGGTCTGTAACGCAACGTAAGAACTTCGAGCGCGTAGTGCCAGAAGCCAGGAGCTGAAAGACTTCCTTTCTTAAATTAGGTCCGAACTACGACTGGTAAAATGGACAAAATTCGTGACGAAATGCGCCTCGGAAATAAGATGGGTAAGATTCATACGTTCGCCCCCCCCCCCCCCCTCCTCCCGCCTTCGATGAAAATTCGCCCCTGGAAGCATGCACGTGGTAGCGAAGCTTAGGTCTCACGCATGGAAAGCTTCGTCCAAGATAGGTCGTCTACTCTCACCTGAGCTTCTCTAATGCTCCTCTCGTCCCCAGCCTTTTTGGAATCCCCCAGGGCGATATTTATTCCAGGATCATTTAAGATCATCTCCTCCTGAGCTGGGTCTCCTCTTACGGAACCTCTGATTTCCAGCTGAGCCCGCAGATCCTCTCCTTCCCACCCCAGTCCCCCATTTGGATGTCCTCCTACCCAGAGCAGGCCTCCTGCGAGCCCTCTGCTCCCAAACTGAGTCTGCGGATGCCCTCTGTCCAAACTGCGCCTTCCTACGGATGCTCTCCGCCCAAGCCAAGTCCCTTTGCGGATGCTCCCTGCCCAAGCTAAGTCCCATGCGGATGCTCTCTGCCCAAGCTGCGTCTTCCTGTGGATGCTCTCTGCCGCACCTGAGTCTCTCTGCTGATCTTCTGCTCCCAAACTAAGTCCGCGGATGCCCTCGGTCCAATCTGCGTCTCCCTGCGGATGCCCTCTGCCCAAGCTGCGTCTCCCTGCGAATGCTCTCTGCCCCAGCTAAGTCTCTCTGCGGATGCTCTTTGCCCCATATGGGCCTCTCAGCGAATCTTCTGCTCCCCAGCTGAGTGAACTCGTGTCAGATCTCCCCGGTATCGCTCTGACCAGGTCCGGCGGCGCGGGCGCGGCAGTCGGCGGTAATGGCGCCATGCTTGTGTCGGCATCCATGCCAGCGCGCGCGCGGCCACGCGGCGGCGCGCGCTTGTAAGTGGGACATCACGCCGGCCCAGAGCAGTGTGGGAGCGCCGCCGCCCCCGGCTGTTCGTCAGCCGGGGGGCGACGACGTCAGCCGTCACCGCTGACCGCTGTGCTCGTCAACAAACGCACACATCCGTCGGTCGGCCGCACCGAACCAGCCGCGCGGACAATGGCAACCGGCTGACGCCTCACTTCCGCGTGGGAGCGTCAGCCGTTCAAGATTAACCCAAAAATTAATAAGATTAACTCCAGCCCAAACAGCAGCTGGGTGGCCCAACAGAGCAGTCAGATCGGGGGCTGCGGCGGATGTGTGCTCGTTCATACCTGTCGATTTGCTGACGGGCCTGTACGTGCAGTCTGTCGTGGGCTCGAGGACCGTTTCCATGGTAATTATGTGCGGTACGGGCTGGCATTTGGAAGCACGCCATTGTGTCCATCTTCCTGTGTCTAGCTCTATGGTTCCCAGATGGTATTTCGTGGATGATCGTTTTCACCAATGTGCCTCAAGTATAACTGTGGCATTTCGTTCATTCCTTGCGATTCTAAAGCTATGAAAGATCGAGCACCTGAACGAAAACATTTTTTAAAGATTCTGTGAGATTGTTCGCGATAATGCGGGCAACATTTGGAACACATCTTACCACCAGCCTAACCAGTACCAAATTGTGATCAGCGTGCGTAGGTGAATTTCGTTCTTCATCGTTTCCAAAGAGCGATTATGTTATTGCGAGTTCTCGTCACACGGGTAAGTTGTTATGGTGTCGACATAAAAAAACTGAGGGACCCGATTGCGGCAAATGTGTGATAGCACCTTTCAGAGCCGTTGAGGTTTGGGTGGTACAACACTGTTGCGATGGCCTTACAACACTAATAGCCGGCGTAGAATATCAGTTGACTTATTATGCAGTGTTTTCTTTTATCATCTAAAATATATTCATTGGCACGGGCATAATTAGAAACCATCCGAGCAATTAAAGGAATCAAATCCTCGCTTATTTTGCAGGTAACAAAGATGCATTTCCTAGAAAAGAAAATGTCTGCATCTACCAGGTTGTCCGCTCATGGAAACCCCCGGAACTTACTTTTGCGAATGCAAAGTTTCTGGCAACCAACCAGTTGAGCACAGAAATTGGCATGCCAGCACTCGCGACACGAGTATCTGGGCGCGACGATTTGCGAAAGTAGGCTCGGGCATGACGAGTTGCGTTTCGTAGATTTGCATACGGCTTTTGTGTACTCCACGTGCGGGCGTAAAAACACAATACAATCCGATGCGCAACCCACGCGAAGTTCTTTGTGAAGCCAGGAACAGCCCGGATATCCGCCGGCCTCCTCAGCGTGTCGACGCCGCTCGTGCGCATGGTGCCTCCGGCGTGTGTCGTCACCTTCTCAACATGTAAATCATCGGAGATCCCTGATAGCCTTGATTGCCCACTACATCCATCACCTTTGAGAACCGTTTCGGATCTGCTGACAGCCTCTGTGTCCGTGAGGTTTGTACAGCCTGGTCGCGTGTCGTTCTCCGCACACCCGCAGCTGGCACCGGAGCACAACGGCGAGCCAGCGGAGCGGACCCGCTGTCCTGCTCCGCTGACTCCACCCAGGCCGTAGTCCACTTGAGCTCGATGGATGACACGCTCACAATCCGCGCTGGCATGGTTGGTCAGGGCCATTGTTGGAGCATTTTTACGGCTGGTGGCGGGCGCTCAGACATGTCTGAAAGCAGCGCTCACCGCGCAGCGAATGGTGGAATCCGCGGCTCGTGTTCTGGATCCTGATCCAATCAAAACTGATAGCGTGTCTTCGACAAACAGAAGAAGCTCACGAGAGGTGTTGGGGGACGGCCTCCGCGTTTATAGGAGAGCCGGCGTGGCTCATCTTAACGCCTGCTGTGGACAGGCTTGGCGCATTGATTGACGGTACCGAGCTCAGTTTTGTACGAACTGAGAAGGGCTTTTGCCGTCTTGAAAGGTAATCGGAGTGTACCATTATCATTTATTGCCATAGTATACAAAATACCACGGTTCAAGGGTAAGGGTCGATTTACATGCGCATGGCAGAGCGGACAGACTGCATGCACACAGTATAATTGTATTATGACCGCAATTCAACTATCCCTGCATTCCCACTCACTGCCTCATCCCGCGTCCTCGTAGCGCCGTGTGTTAACGCGAGCAGGTGTACCGCGGTCGTCAGCCATGAGCCAGCGGAACGCTCACCCTGGTCAGGAGGCTACTCCGAACACCTCAGTTGGGCTTCTGTGCGGGGATGGACATTTGGGTTTTGGAAGAGCTCAGTCTCGAGCTGCAATGCCAACCCATCTCTTTGATTCCTGAGTGTTGTGTTGTATTTTCAGGCGACAAGCGTATTAACCTAACTAAATACAGGTACGCAATTAACCAGTCATCGCCATATCTCGTCAATAAAGACAGTCACGACATCCCTCCCCCTCCATGAATTGCAGTCACCTTACTCTGACGAGCGGCGATGCTTCGTTTTCATTTGTGTATGTCTTATGAAGGAGTTCATTATCTGGGCAGAACAGTAGTCATGAACGTTAACTAAGGCCCAAAGGAACAGGCTTTGTGTTATACTTAATTCTATCCTCAGATTTGTGATATTCCACCAGAAGATTGCGGGGGCCACTAACCAGCATCAGGAGGGCCCAGTCAAACATTAAGCGGACGAAGGCCTTCACAAAAAATAAAAATTGACACCCTACACTCACGCCCGCATCTGCACGCCACATTCCTCCACGGCACGGGTGTTTGGAACTACAGTCGGGGTAACGTTCCACTTGACTGCTGCATGGAACCGAAGCCGTCGTCCTGCGTGTTTGGTTCGGATTCCGGGCGTATGAAGCTGTCGGGCTGCTAAGCTGATTTTTATAGAAGTGGAGACATCCACAAAATGAAAATAGATCTTGCAGGCTGGTTAGTGCGTGCTCGCCGTCCGGGAAACCCCGCGCCAAAGCGCAGGCCAAGAAAGACTCCGTCAGCTTCAATCTCGTCATTTTTATGCCGGACAGGTGGTAAGAGTTCGACGGCTATGGAGAGCATGTGCTAATGAGCCTTTAATCTTCCTGTCCGTGGCGAAGGCCTCGTATGGCCATACGCGGTGTGTTCTGTGGCACCCCCGAGCGTGACGAGCGGACGCCCGTGCACCGCCAGAAGCTGCTAGTTTCCCTTCTCGGCCGCCAGGGGCGCGGCGATCGGTGCCGGCGGCTCGAGCGACCTCATTCCTTCGACCCAGTTGAGCCAGCCTTCCTGTGTCCTTGTCGGTCGGGTCCTGCTGACCTGGAATGGTGCGCGCGCGTGGCCTGACCTGGAGCAGAGCGCCGCCGCGGTGAACGACCCGCTCGCCTGACACCGCGCCGCCGGCGACGAGCCGTGACCTCGGGGTCGCCGAGCTCGTCCGTCCCAGGCATCGCGGTCCTAATGGAGACGCATTCGCTTCCTGTCCGCCCGCCGCAAATTAATGCGCTGCTCAAGGCGCTGCCCTATTAAGCCGAGGAGCAGGGCCCGCCAGTGACGCCGGCGGTCAGCCGGTGCCAGCAAACGGCTATTGACGGCACATCTTGCATTGCCAGGATGCGTGTGCTCTGTATCACACTGTTTCAGATTATGGACAGATGCGTGATGCCCCAACACAGTTTGAATTCAAATAATTGATAAGTGACATACATAGCAATCTTGTCTGTTTTGAGAGAAGGAAGATGTCATGCGTCCGCAATACTTGAAGAGCGACAAGGTTGTCACTTTCGAGTTATTGATGAAATGTCTCATTTATTTAATCCAATTTTACTACAATTGATTTTACCAAGAACATCTCTGGAGCATAAAAATACAAGACTTGTCATGTTCCTTAAGCAGCCATCACTTTGAACTGCTCTTGCAACATCGCTCTTGCAGAAGTCGGTAGCAGATATAGCATAACAACGGCACGCCAGTCGGATTTCTGCGTGGCCCACCGGGCACGCCGCCCGGTGCACACACACACACACACACACACACACACATACACTTCTCCCCATAGGTCATGCCTATGGCTACCCCTCGAGGCCAATGCGGGTCAGGACACCCTGTAGTTGTCAGTGGACTGAGCTGGGGCAAGGACACATATCAGCGAGCTCTAGGCAAACGAGACCAAACTTATGTCATCCAACCACAAAACTCGCCCGCTGACTCGACCAGCGAGTTCTTTTGCGTGCATACTACCGACACCAGCACAGAGAACAGGTTAGCGAGCTGGCAGGCGAGGGTTAAGGTCGTTCCGGCGGCGTGCCTGCCCGTGACAGACGGTGGCGGTGAGCGCGCACAGACCGACGGACCGGTATAACCGGGCCGACCGCCGCGCCCGTCCGCCTGCCGGCGAAACCGGTTCGGCACAGCGCCGCCCGCCAGCTGCGGTCTGATGGCCTGGTATCCCGCCGCACGGAGCCATCCGCCGGGGTCAAGCTAACTGGCTGCCCCGGCGCCAACGGTGTCTTGGGAGCCGTTTTGAAAGCGCGATTTTACCTCTACACGATCAGAGATGCACGTGTAACAAACTGAAATCTCGGGGAGGTTATTTTGTAACATAGCAGGTCGTGTTAGCCGCGCATCAGCGCCGCACGCCTCGTGCCTGGACGCGAAGCGTGCGTGGAGCCGCGTGGCGACCGAGCGGAACGGCCGCGGTCGTCGCGCGCCGCTGACACGCCCCGCCTAAGACGACGGACTCCGTGACGGACCTCGGGGACATATGTCACGATGACAGCTCCCCCCGTGCCTCCCCGGTAAGGCAGGGCACATACGCCCAGCCCAACCCGCTTCGTCGCGTATCGCATAGCCTGGATCCGTGAACGCTGCGCATGAGTACTGCACAGGGCAGGGGCGACCGTTTAATAATCTTGTATGCGGTGTCACAAGCATAGTCCAGTGGACGTAAACATTCTGCGAACGTACGGCTGTTTAAATGTGTGTGCTATTTGGTAAGGATCTAGTTGTGAATTGAGTACATCAGATGTTCAAAACGCCTGGTCTGTTATCCAATTGTAGACCTAACCAAAAGTAAACCGTGGCTTTGAAGTTATCATTCGCATTATAACTTACGTCGGTAATATGGAATTCTGAATACAAAGCATGTAAACGAAGTAAATAGTTCTTATGTTGACATTCCCAGAAGTAAACACATTTGGTCCCCCCGCTCAAACACTGTCTATCGAGCGACGTGATGGCTCTTCGCACTGCGCGGAAAAGGATATGGGACAGATCTTAAACCCGTTTATCTTTGGAATCTAACACGGTAACATAATAGGAATTCCTTACACAATCAATAAGGATTGGCAAAAAGTTGGGCAAAACAGTTTTGACCTGCCTGCTGGTTTCAACCGACGTTAACCATTGAAACCCGGACAATACCGGAGAAAAGTCATAGCGTTGAATTTGGGGAAACCTACTAAAGCTAACCTCAGGCTCGGTGCAACTTAGTGAAAAAAGCTGAGTGAGTTGAACTGTTTTTTTCATTAAAAAAAAAATAAAACATGATTTTGAAAAAGTTTTTTGTTTCAAGAAAAAAACATTACACAAGATTTCTACCAAAATAGCATTTCGCAATTGATAGCACAAATTCCAATTGCTCATCCCTCTACACGCCTCTGGCACAAGACTGCGTCATAAGCATAGAAGCAAGTACCATATCCTTATCAGATCTCAATCATTTCCATAGCAAGCGATTGAATCCTTGCTCTTGACTATTCGTTGCGTAGCAAAATGTTTGAACCCTGTTCAGACAGGAAAGAATAGCTTAAAACAGCAGTGATACCTAGATATGACAACGCACGCCTCACGGCATTGAATTGTCACAAATGATTTGGAATGTACCATTTTTACTCAATTGATAGCTTTTACCAACGCAATGAGCTGTGCTGGGCTTTGAGCCCATTAATTTTCAATGTATCCCTTTCACGTAAGGGTTTTTAGACTTTGAGCTAAGTTGATATCAGATCTGAAATGCCCGAGGAAAAAAATATGATGTGCAGGAGCAGGACAATGGTTTGTCGTCCATGCTGTCGAAATAGCTGCAACCATATGCTGCAGACATTTTTGTTTCAGCATTATGTACCTATTTGCTATTTTACGTTTGTGGAACTTTATTTCTTGGTCCCATAAAACCAAATACAATACGTGAAAAGACTAATTCTGTACATGACGAAGAAAGAAAAGCGTTTTCAGAGTAACAATTGCAGCTGTTCTAAAAGAACTGACGAAAACCGATGAGTGTCGTCCCTTGTTTATTCTACTTTCCTACGTACCACGTCACGAGCGAGGTTTTCGGAAGTGTTAAGGTACCCCGCTAAGAACTCTACCCTTGTGGTATCAAAATCAATCAAGATGTTCACATGAAGCCTCCTGAAGCAATCAAGATGTTCACATGAAGTCTCCTGAAGCAAGCAAGATGTTCACATGAAGCCTCCTGAAGCAAGCAAGACACACTCAAATAACCATCGGAACACAAATCTGCGCTTCTCAGGGATGTGCCACTAACTTTGAACGGATAACGGACTTAATCAGTTTTTTGTCGTAATGTGTAACCAGCTTTCGCGAAACACGAAGAAAGTAAACGAGATTCGCAACTCAACCAATTTCACTATGCGGCTCCAATAAACCTGCACAGTTGTACAGTCATTTCAACATGTTGTTAAAGACATAGCGGGAAAACATATATCCCCATTTATGAAAAAGTCCCAACGTTCATCATGCGGTGGAGTTGCAATAAAAGATGCCAGACAATCTTTGTATTTCCTTTTATGTCGTATTGGACGAAAACAACGAAGCCATTACAATACCAGAGCACACAGAGATACGGCAGCCATCGGTGCGGAGACTGATGGTGTTTTGCCTCGATCAGCTGTTGGTCACGCAAAGTCTCAAATTAATATTGGCTCGCCAAAACAACTGAGATGCCCATCACCGCCTAGCCTGATTTCTGCGTCCATACTGGTACATAGGGACCGTTTTCATGAGTGCTTGCCATGCAAATGTCTTAAGCAATCGTAGATGCTTCAGAAAATGAGGCATGGGTACTTGTTTCCAAAACGTCGAAGTAGTTCTCACATGGTGTCGATATGGGCACGCATTTATTTCTTGCTTAAATATGTGATCCTTTGCTACAGAGAGCTGAACATAAATTGGTAGAAATCAAGGCCGGCTTTCAGTGAGCTTCTGATAAATCAGGCAAAAGACCTCGCGAAAACGGCTGTTGTCACGTTGACCTCACAGAGACGAGCAGCGATCGTAGTGTCAGTGCCAGAAGCCCTACTTTTGGCCACTGCCACCAGATGGCGAAGACGGGCGAGAGTCAGCATGCGAGGCAGGAATGGTCAGCTTGGTTTCCCAGTTGCGAAACCTGAAAAGATGCACGTTATTCACACGATGTCTTCATCAGCGTACTCGCCGGGTTCGAGTGGCCGCCCCGCTGACGCACTGCCGCCGCATGGAAGTCTGGGGCGAGCTACGACGCAACAGTAGGCACTGACGACCTGCGCTCGCATCGCGCCACGGATTATCAAATGCGGCTTCAGTTTTGGCCGCGCTAGTTTTGGTCTGTCCGGGCCAAACCTGTGCTCGATTCCATTCTGGTGGGAGCGAAGCCGATTTTGATTTGGGATCAAACGAAGATCAGATTGTCAAGTGGAGCCGAAGCTGGATATATTTTACATCGACTTTTGGAAATCGGAATGCAGTCGAGCCTGACGACCAGACGGTAGATAGTTCGTTAGATACCTCACGAAGACCACTGACACCCAGGGGCACCGACTCGAACGTGGTGCTTCACGTAATGCAACGCTCAGAAAATATGTGGCTAGTGCTGATATCTCTTCGGCACGTGTTTCATCGTGCGTGTATGTTAATGCACTGTGCACTGCACTGTACGCGCTGTGTGGCTTAAACGCTGTGTTATTGCTGAATGGCGTATCAAAATGATGGGTGTTTCACTTCAGGCGCCATCGTATTAAGAGGCCTCTTATCTTGCAGGTCGCTCAGAAATTTAATGGAATATGTTTGAGGTTACCGGGAACTAAACATTAATTCGCCACAGCCACGAGATTAACAAAAATGTGCGCAGTAATAAATAGCGTCGTCGGATGCATTATATTGTGTTAGTGAGCGTTTTGTATGTCTGAAAGATGTGATGGATTTAATGAAACGCTATATGATAACAAAATAGGTGCAATCCTACATAGCTTTTCGGATGATGAGAGGAAGATCGTCCAAAGGCTGAAAGCCCTACGCAAGAAGAGGTCGAATGCACGCTGTGCTGACATCTTCACCAAGTCATGTATTTGCATATTTTTTACATGCATGCATATATATGTACATACATACATATATATATATATATATATATATATATATATATATATATATATATATACATGTATACGGTGCATGTGGTTGCATGAATGTTTCAACGCGCACCGTAGTCTTTCAACTAATTATAATGAAGCGCGGGGCCGTTACAATGCACGTAATTTAAGCAAAGGAACATATTTGCGTTTCGCACTGATTTTTAACGATATACGTATTTTAGTGTATGGGTGATAGATAAGGTATTCAACATTACAAGGATATGTCCGGAATGATAGGGTAAGTGTACCTCCCTTCCAAATTGCGGCAGTCTGAGGTTTTAGCACTTCTATCCTTCCAATCGCAAACCCCTGTACCCCAGCCAAATGGACAGATCATGCACCAGTTTCCATGTTACATTGAGTGTAACACGTGCTAACTGGTCAGCTCGCCTTGTGCAGTGTTAGTCCAACCATACGAACACAGTAGAGATTGCGGTTAAACCATGATCATACGAACTGGTTAATTTAAAAGCGGAATCTAATCAATCACGATTTCGTCACAAACTGCAAGCGTCAGTCACGAATCCCATTCAGCTGAACGGCTAGCAGAGCTCAACCCGAGTTCGATTCTGGCCCAAATGGAGTCGGCTTGGAAGTTGAAGTTGATTCCACTAGAGTCCAGCACATTTCTGGAGCGTCAAGTCAAGTCATGCTTTCCAGCAAAGAAACAAGTGGTAACAGCTATATGGTGAACAAGCAAGTTTGCCAAAGCCATAGCATGATAGTCAGGCTGAACGGGACAGGCAGAGAGGCGCTGATTCGCTTGTGCTAGACGGACCGGAGTTTCTCACTACCACGGCGACATGTCCGCACGTCATTATCCTAATGTGTCGATATTTAATGCCCGGGCCTAATCAACGGCACTGAGCCGCCTGCTGGGATGTTCGTGAGCATTCATGTCCCGCACAGGCAGAATGTTCCACATTCTGCGCATAGCGTAGTCCGGCAAGTAACGTCCAGGTTCACAGAACGTGAAGAAATATCTTCAAAAGTATTCAGCTTTTAGCGCTTATCAGTTTGAAAAACATGCACACAAGTACACCATGGTCATTACCGGAGAAATTGCAAATGATGCATTACACCCGTGCCTAAAATTCGCCGCTTCCTTCCGAAGTAAGACACCACGATTACGCAAAGCGCATGTCCCACCTCCCTACCCAGAATATGACGTCACTGGCCATCACGAACCAAAGCATGCTCCAGTCTGTCTTCCCATCAAAGCACAGGGAACATGGCGTCCTAGCCGCTGCATCCTTAATCGTCATGCAACACCACTTTGCATCTCAATCCTACAGCGATGTTTAGCGACCCGTGTCCACCTATGTCAAGCAATACCCTGTGTTTCGTCGCGTTGTTAATCATTGTTTTCAATTCATTTACGCATCCTCACCATACAGGGCTGCATTGCGTTCATTCCTTCGAAGGGCTCGTGGGCACTTACATATGTGCAGCCCATAAAATGCATGCAAACATACATAGATATATGCATATATATATATATATATATATATATATATATATATATATATATATATATGTATATATAAATATATATTTAACGTTGGAGAATAGACCAAAAAGCTGCGTGCATGCGGAGTGTTTGCGTCTTTTCCCTGATCTTTCTCTCTGAATTAATTCGGAAGTTGCGTAGCCTGCCTCGTCCTAACATTTAGTAATGATCGTGGCATTGATCGATTCAGCTGCGTCCTGGCGTGGATGTCTGTTTGTGAAATGATCCCCATAAATGTGGCAGATGTATTGATGACTTCTTGCAGATGTTTGTTGAAGTGTAACCTGGCTGAACGCTTCCTTTCCCATGTACACATCTCCGCACACAACCGACATTTTAGCCCATACGCCCATACGCCACGCTTTTGCAGAGATGCGCCCCTCAGCACGGCACTGCACGCGTGTCATTTCCGTCTCCCTGCGGATTTGGCGAGGGCTTTAGCGGTGTCTTGACTAAAATGTTTCTCAGACTTTTTGGTTGGTATCTAAGGTACGGTCTAAGCTAGCTTGGTCCTTGGAAAGCATACTCACTTTTGGCATACGTGCCAGCCCATTCAAAAAGCATCCAGATTTTTCACGTAAACTTCTTGAGAAACATCCCGACGGATTTAGTCCTGCACTACATAGAGCAGTGTGGACGTGGAGAACCCCTATGGAAGCTTGCCATTATACCAAATCGCAGATGCAGCGATAGCCCTAATAACGACCGACGGCGCAAATATCCAGCTTTTCGGCCTCAGCCAAGAGAACATCATATTACTACTGAGCCAATGCTTAAGCAACAACTGCTTTGTATTCAGCACACGCTTCTCCAAGAAAACTAGGGGGATAGCTGTGGGTTGTCGTGTTGCCCTTCCTCTGGCGGAAATATTCAAGGTGGCGGTAGGGGAACTCTTCTTTATTACTTGTGCTTTGTTATTCGTTTGTTCTCTGTTACTACTTAACATACATCGATGGTGTGACATGCACATAGTCTCATGGAGCGTGAGTTTCACGAGCTACCTGAAATAGCTTAAGTCCGCGCATCTCGCGATTCAATTCACCATGAAAAGATCGGACACCTCTGGCGCTGTTCTGTTCCTGGACACGGCAACTGCAGTCGGAGCCGATATGGTTTGCAGCACCGAACAACATTTAAAACCCATGGCTGCATCGGCGTCCTTACCGCACGATTCCGCACGCCGCCTCAAACAAAATCGGTGGTTCAAAGGTCTCAGGATAAGGTGACTGGCTTGAGTCTGCTTGGACTCGACAACCATGCGTGCAGCGCCGTCTCGCCCTCCCCGGATCCGCAGGGAGACGGAAATGACATGCGTGCAGCGCCATCTTGCCCCCGCCGGATCCGCAGGGAGACGGAAATGACACACGTGCAGCGCCGTGCTGGGGGGATCAATTCTTTTCAAAAGCGTGGCGTATGGGCTAGAATGTCGGTTGTGTGAGGAGATGCGTTTATGGGAAGCGAAGCGTTTAGCCAGGTCACCCTTTAAAAAACATACTCAAAAGGTCGCCAAGACACCTGTCACATTTATGAGGATTACTTCACAGACATCCACGTTAGGACCAAATCGACTCAATCAAAGCCAGAATCACCACTAAATGCATGAACGGGGCAAATTACAGGATTTCCGAACCAATGCTCATCAGAGGAAAGATACCAACACCCAACATGCGCAGAGCTTTTCGGTCTATTCTCTAACGTTGAAGACTGACTCTCGGGTCAGATGGTCGTTGTAGCGTGGTCTGTCCGGAACCTCTGCATTTAGCTGCTTAGATGATATGTGCGCGTCGTGGATGTGGGAGTGTTTGTATGTGTGTATGTATGTATGTATGTGTGCATGTATATATGCACGTACGTACGTACGCATGTGTGTATGTGTATGCATGCATGTGCACATGTATTATGCATGTATGGGTGGATGGATGGATGGATAGATGGATGGAATGATGCGTATATGAATATGTATATGCATATGTATTATGCATTATGCATTTTGCGTGTCTGTTCGTAGATGTGTTTTAACGTTGTGTTCCGTTATGGCTTGCATGTACGGTATGCATATGCTTATGGGAATGTACGTCATGGGTTGTACATATGCTGACAGTGGTGCGGCCAGCACCCCTCCCAAGAAAGGCTAAATTGGAGTAGCTGTACGTTATGGCGTGTCTTTTATCCAAAGAGGCCCCCTTCCGCTCAATAACAGTACTGCTTTTTTATTCGTGGACCTTTTGAGGATCAAAATCGCATTTTTATGCCTCAGTGACCGTTTTTGGATATTTTAGGGGTGGTGACTTGTGGAGGCTTATGTGTGATGTTTCCTATGTTTTGGACGCGAAAACAGCACGAAACACGACGTATGTTATGTTCGACAGCGATGCAACCTTCTGTTCAAGGAGGTGATGAATATTTTCATGAAGTGGAATTTGTGAGACCCATTTAATTTTATTTCGGGAGAAAACGGCGAATATTGGTCACGAGCAGAATGCATGAGGTTTAAGTTCTGCGGTGATGATTCTGCCGTACTTTTGTTTTTCTAAATTGATGATGGCTAAATACCGAATATATCTTAAAACGCTTCGTCAATTTCTATAAGCCCTGACAACAAGGCTACTCCCTTAAACGTAGTTTAAAGCATGCACAAGTAACAAAATACAGCAAATAGATTTCACGAAGAAGCTGTCGGTCTTTTTCACCGGGAAATCAGTGCCCCGGTAAAAAATCCCTGCACTGTTGAACCGGGCAGGTAAAGCGGAATATGCACGGCAGCACAGGGACATATATGAGTGCTTTAAAAGACGGCTCAAATATTTTAGGGTTAAACCTTAGGCTTAACACTCGACCGTCTGCCATCGTAGAGGCATGTCTTGGTAAATAGTTTGCATGCATCAGAGCTTTACTGCCACATCTTAAGACCTTAGCTACACTAGAGATGCTGGGTAGCAATGTAACGACACGACGTGGCCCGCAAAACACAAGCGAATATAAATCCATACGCACAGTGCTACCTAAATCACGTATACCTTATGCAATATCAGATTTACTGTGGCCAAAGATACTTGCGCAGCGCCTCAGTGCAGGCAGTTTAGTAGGGCTTGCGGTAGCTTGCAGCCCCGCCGTGGGGCTAAACAGCCAGCGGTGTCTTCGCGACATCTGGACCACACTGCACCAGACAACGAACGCGAAGCCAAGCTCAGCAGCCGGGGCCGGCCCAGAGGAGGTGCCCCGGCACGCAGGCAAGTGGCGGGCGGCGCTGCGTAATTACCTGACGGGCACAGAGGGGAGACCGGCGCTGTCGTCCAGCACGCCCTGGAAGAGGAACGCAAGCGGCCACGAGATCCAGGACGAGCTGAAACGACCACCAGAAGCGTCAGAGCATGGAGTGGCCGCGGGCACAGTACGCTGCAGAGCACTGCCGAACGAACGCGGCGCTGCCGTCGGCCGGCACCTCCATAGTCTGGCGCTTTGGGGTGTATGTACTGCGGCGCAGCGCCGCCGCCTATACTGTCACCTCCGGCACGCATCATCGACTGTCTGCACAAGCCCGCTTGAGCGACTCTACGACCCGGGATCTCACCAGCAGTCAAATTCAGCGTAAAGTCGCCGAGAGTCAGAGTCAGAGCAGTGTGAACCACCAAGGTGCCCTGCGCGTGCCTTCTCCGGCGCGGTGCACCTGGCAGGTGGGGCTGAGGAAGGGCCTGCGAACGGGGTCGCTGCACGGCTCCGCTGACAGGCGGGGGCCAGCGGCATGACGTGCTGGGGGCAGCCGTGGTCTATTTCCGAGGACTCGCGAGCGTGCAAAGCTAAGGGGCAAGCTCCGGGTGGTTCGCCGAGTTCAAAGTCAGGCTCAGATTATCGGCATTTGGGTTTACCACAATGGTTTTTGTACCTGAATTGCCATCTGATATAATTTTGGGAACAATGTCCAAACCCGGAGCTTCAGCAAATCACTGCAAACGCATGTATGTTTCCCGCCGCAAGTGTTGAGCTGCTATAGCGCTAACCACTGCTGCGTCTGGGCAACCACAGGTACGGGGCTCGACTCCCCGCAGTGCCCGCCCTTCCTGGCAGTGTGAGAGGCAGGCGACACTTCAGCTTCAGCAGCTGAGTGCGTCGTAAAATCCCAATGATGACGAGGTCCTGTAGATGGCAAATGGCGAGTGCCTGGCTCCAACCACCGCATGACTGGGAGGTTATATTGAATGGGGAAAGACCTTCAAAGAAAATACAAAACTATTCACCGTTGACTGGGTAAATATATTTGCACATGATCCAAGAACTACCCTCTAACGGTACCTAACGCGTACAGTGCCTTCGTCGAAAAAAAAACAACTGAAAGTTGTCACTCCCGTTTGTAATCGATCGTTCTATCCTAAACCGAATGAGGCCAAGTTTCATCGGCGTCTACCTTGACAGCTCTTTTTATACAGCTCCACTAACTTGAATGTCTATGCCAGAAAAGCCTGCAAGCTTAGGTAAACGGCACACTCATACTTAACTATACACATACAGACTGTTCCAAAACAAGCAATGGTAGGCCAAGCACAAACATTAGACCCAGCGAAAGCTAATCTAGGCTTCCGTAGGTCTTTTCAATACACCATTTTGCCCAGAACGCAGCCACCGGCGTTAAATCGCAGCACCATCGGCTCTGCATGATCAGCACAGAACACGATTTCATCGATGATTGGGTCGATTTTAGAAGGCATCTTCATGCTCCTCGGCGCTGAAATACAGGAGTACGTTAGGTAACCATATTTTAGGTATTATCCAGTGCATGCCTTGGAGCAGAAATCACCAATACTAAAAATAGAGCAGATAAATTTAAATGTAAACTGTTTCGGCGCTTGCCTGTACAAAGGAAAGGCAACAACACAATGGAAATGTGTTGCTTCATTTTTTGGAGCCATAACAAAATTTACTCGCAACTGGATCCCGGACCGTCACACTTTCGAGAGGCTGATGGTTGCCTGATCCAGTTTCAAGCAACATGAAGTGGTTGACGCAATTATTTAGAAGTGCTTGGGTTATTTGCATAGGGGCTGTGTGATTAAGCGTGACGACACAATGTAGACACCTCGCAGTTCAGTTAGCATCAAGCATGAACTTTGCTACGCAAAAAACCTACTCCGAGGAAGTGAAATCTTGACCGAGATATCGACGATACGACGTCGCAGCAGCATGGGACCTACACATTTTGACTGAGGAGACAGTTGCTTTGATAAAGGTGTAGGTCGATGTATAAATATATTTGCATATATATATATATATATATATATATATATATATATATATATATATATATATATATACATATATATATATATATATATATATATATATATATATATGGATAAACATATTGAGCCCCTCCAACCAAATACCAAGCTGCACCTCGACCAGGCGATCCCAGCGGTCAGTGACCCTTGTTTTGGAGAGCGGTCACCACTTCAGCACGCTGGGTCCTAGGCCGAGTGAGTTGAGCCGTCGAAACTGAGCGTAACGACGGCGACGGGTTGGTTTGGACAGCCTTCTGTTCCATGAAAGGTCTTCTGGTGCATGGAAGGCCTCCTAATTCAGAACAAGATGTTTTCGATTCACAAAGGTGCGTCCGAATGTACCCGAGGGGTCTCTTTATCCTAAACAGAGACACCCTGATCCTGAACCACGGCCATTTGATGCATAAAAGGGGATCCTCTTCCAGAAATGGGGCCCCATGGATATAGAGGTTGTCCCCTATCCCAGAAAAGGGGCTTTCTTGTTTGCAACGGGTGCCTCTTATCACATCGTTGGGACCCCTTACTTCGAAAATGGTTACCCTTTTCCCAAAACTGGCTTCATGATCCAGAAATCGGACATTTTGATGCAGGAAGGTGTTTTCTGAATCCGATGTTTTACTCTCTAGTTACTCTTTGCTCTTTATTACGCTCTAGTAAAAAACATGAATTCACCAATTACGAAACAAAGACTCTCGCTGAGTAAAATTTTGCCGCATTTTGAAATAACTCACTGTCTCAAATTACATCACTTTCACCTGTGTCCAACTAGTTTTGTACACTTAAAATTTGGTGCCATGCTGATTTAAATAATAAGGGTGGCGTAAAAAGGGTGAAAAAATTAAAAAATCACTTTGTCTGGGACACAATATTGTTCAAGAAGTTGACAAAGTACGAAAAATTGGCCATGAACCAAAGCTTTGTTTAGCAATGATTGGTTTTCTCATTTTTTTCATTTTCATTTTTTGCTAAGAAGCTCACGGCTCATCTCTCATGGACCAAGATGGAGAATATGAAAGATTATTAGAATCTAGGCCAGTCTGATATTTTGAAACACAATCGGTTGGTTTTATGAAAACCTTGGAGACTCTCGTTTTACGAAGAGTTTTTGATGCATTCCGCGAGGTTAACGCATGGTAACCGGGCACACGGAACACAATGGAACAAATGTCGACTTTGAAGACGAAATTTTAGCAACAGCAAAAGACCACGCGGATCTCAGGATATAATAATTGTTACACAACCGTAACATTCCCCCAAGCCTGAACACAGTAACGTCATGTTAGGACCTTGATGTCCTTACGCTTAGCTTGTGTGCAACTTAACACGCTTTTTGAGCAGCGTCATTTGGGTTTTACGTTTAGAAAAAGTTGCCTGGAAGTTGCAGCAAACAACATCTACCGACAAACTACTTTCCACGCTTCTGCCCGGCGCGTGTCATCGAGGCTTTCCGTTTGGCCGCCTGTGTTTCGGGTAGCCCTTAGCAAAGTACCGCGTATTGGGAGATAGGGCAGACAGCCTGAATAATGGGAACGTTCGTGATGTTCGTGCAATGTACTTGAAGTACGACACTCGTGGAAAAGAATTGCCAAACATCGATAAATCCCTGTACCTTAGAATCAGATACCTTATACTTACAAGCTGCCACATACTGCAGTCTATTTTTGCTGCGTCCCTATTCAGGTGTTATCTCGTGGAAAATCTGTCAATAATTTCAGACTGACTCAACGTGAACGATAGCTGGATGCAAAATGAGCCTAAAGTTATTGGTGATGTTTCATGTACCTAGTGTACCAGCATTTCAGGAAAGTTGTCTGTATGTTGCGGTTCAGTATTCCTTAATGCTTAGATTCACTGGGGAGAGGCTCAGACGGTCCCTGGGGCGGGGGCTTAAGCCAGCATTAGAAGGAGGGGGGGGGGGGGGCTCTTGTTCTTTCCTTCCTCCGAAAGCATATATACTGACACTCATGTTCGTGAGACAAAATATAGCCATACGATTCGTCTCGACTGACCGCGCGGGCGAGCAGACTGAAACAATTTTCTGTCCTTCTCCGATCCATGCCACCCGATTTTCACATCCATTTTTGAGTAAGGATGTTTGACCTGCTAAAGGATGCTCAGCTTATACCCTCCCCATTATTTTGTGAAACTACACCCCTGTTCCAACGGTCCTCACGTTTCAACACCACGGTTTTTGTGATAAGACTTCCCACAATTACGATGCTAAGAGTCACCAGTTGGCATGCTAACTGAACCCTACCCCGCTCCCACGCCCGAGAGTCTGAAACGTCCCCTGCCCCCCCCCGTCGCCCGAGAGTCTGATCACGGTTCGAGCGCGTGACTTTGGGAGGCTGCTGCCACTTGAACAGCGCTCCCATTTGTTGTTTCTGTTGTCCTTTTTGTCTCTGGTTGTCTCTGGATGGCCCTGTGCCATCCAGATAGACACGCGCAGAGAACCAGGGTCATTCTAGCGAGACTTTAAAGCCCGGTGCGAGACCTGTCTTTAATGAAGCCGGGGCACTAGAACCATGTCACCTGGCTAGAGCCGCATCACCTGACACCGGCGTCTCCAGACCAGGTCACGTCAGCGGCCGGCGGCGGTCGGGGTCGGCCCAGACCCGCCAGCCAGAGCGCGCTCATCAGGCGGCACCACGTCCCGTCATAAACTGAAGCCAGCGTGCCAGGGCTGCTTTTGGAAAGGCCCCGCCGCCTGAAAGCCCGGCTGCCCGATGAGTCGAGCAGAAGCCCGCGGCGGCGCCGCCGGCGCAGATGACGCGGAAGCCCCCCGGCGCCGCACGCGGCGCCCAGTGCGCAACGACTGCTCCAGGAAATGGCGACCGGGGCGTTGATCGTCAAATGGTGGGGTTTCACAAGCTCTCTGCTCGTTGCGTAAGTAAGCCCGTGGTCTCAGGTCCACGTCGCGGGGTGTGGTTTCGGTGCCTTTGGAATGATATTTTCGTCGCATGAAAGCAGCGCAGAAATAGGCTTATGCGGCTTCTTACTTATGGAAATGCCCCCCATGTTGCAAGGTTAACACGTTACTAAAACTCGTTGGATTTCTTTCGCAAGGTATTTTGCTGATATGAAAGGAACCGTCCATACGATACGTTAGGCAGCAAAGCGGGGTTGATGGAGCGTAACCGAAAGGTAAAGAGAAGAGGGGGGCGTTGGGCGGCGTAATGTGCTGTGACGGGCGCGCTAGGGTGTGGTGTAAAATCATGCGTTAATAACAGCGCTAGGAGAGGAGGTTTTCATCCAACAAAACTAATGTGAAAGCAAGAGTGAAGGTTAAAAAACAATTCGAGATGTGTAACATATTGCTGGACAGTCTCCGACAGTCTTGGGCATGCTAACTAGTGTGGTTATTGCTTATGCCCAATGCTATGATGAACCTTTCTTAACACTTAATTATTACCTAAACTTAAGTTGCAGTGCCTTGTACGTAAGATTTACACTTGAACGCATCAATTGGATGACGATCTAACGGACACACCAATGAGCTGTGACAAAACTGGTCCTGTTGGTTCACTGCGCGGATTGTCACCAAATAAAACGGATGCTAAAAGAATGTGTGAAATAAATATTTATTAAAAATAGATGTGTTCTCTCTTCATAGGAGACGGAGCTTCAGGCATCTGGTCGAAGCACATGATACATATGCGTATGCATAAATGAAAACGCCGGCCAGTCCAAGAGAGCTCCCACTCTACCATCTGCAACATTCCTCTCATGCAAGGCGCAAGCGACAACACTCACACACAAGCAAAGATGCAGCAAGCACTTAAAATCGATTCCAAACCCCAGCACCCGCAAACACAGCAGCTGATCTATCGCCAAGCAGAGCTGGGCATTGGCAGCTCCTGCCCGAACAACGGCCGGTCGCCTTCGCCACCAGCGTCGACGGTCCAGTGGCTGAGCGGCAGGGGCAAGGCCGCGCCGCTTCACACCTCGCCCTCTGCGCCGGGTGGCTGGTGCTCCAGCACCGGCGACGGCAGCTTCAGCACGGCCGACTCGCTGAGCGTGCGCCTTCCGAGCAGCATGAACGGGTTGAAGACGAGGCCGCCGGCCGGCTGGCCGCGCGCTGCGCCGCACGGCAGCGCCAGGTCGGGCGTCGAGGCGCCAGCCTTCCATGCGGCGCTGCGGCGATCGTGGCGCGTCAGCGGGCGGAGCGCGGCAGACGCGACGCGCCCGCTCGGCGCGCCAGCCGACCGAGCAGACCCGGCATGCGGTTTCGAGCAGCAGTGCAGGCGGCCCTGCTCGCCACCAAAGGACTCCTAGCGAGGCGTGCGTTCAAAATGTTTCGCACGCGTGAAAAACGTGAGGCAAAGCAGAAAAACTGTCACGAGAGTTTGAAATACGTCAAAACGCGCAACAATTATCCGTCTCGCGATCAGACATCGAACAGAAGGCGCGCATGCGGATCTACTGCTGTTGCTGGACAACGCCATTGGACACATGTGGAAACGACAATGATAGGCAAAGGAATTCGTCGAAGAAGTCACATATTTGATCAGTTTTTCCACATGTTGAGTTGCAGAGTCATTCATGATATTAGTGTATAAATTTGTGGAATTAGGTCTGCGCGATGTTTGTTACTGGAGATGGAAAATAAACAAAGCTCAGGAATACTGATATCAGGAAGGAGAGCTCAATGCGCAGAGGTTACTGAAGTTTTTTGTCGGAATATGTAAGCCGTTAAGAACAGAACGCATAGTCACATCGAACACAGTCCACACACTTTATTCTGCTGGGGAAAGGACCACTTTATTCGGTGTAAGGGCCCTATTCCGTCCCAGAAAAGCGTGTTGGATCACTAAGGCATATTTTTTAGGCATGTGGGTTCTTTCATAATTGAACCAACGGGAGGATGCCATGTATCTTCGACTTTGTTTTAGAAAAGATCATGCACCAAGCAAACAAGTAAATCATTCAACAGCGTATGAAACCACCTGCAGCCAATTTTTTTCAAAAAAGAGATCCGTAGATTTTCGGCGTTGATCGCACATGTTTGGGGATAATCGCATAACGCAGCTTTGCAAAGTAAAAATATGTGATTTATAACTACAGTCTTCGAAACTCAAAATATGCACAGCAACTGTAAAATCTACAACAAAAATATACGCAAACAATCTTGCAAGAGTTTTTCAAAGCCCAGAACTGATATACGACAGAGCTTAATTTCGATACATCCTGGATGAATTTGGCAATGCAAATAACGTAAGCACGTGTGTCGTAGACCATATTACTGGTCTCTCTTTAGTCAGCATGTGCCACAGAAATAAGTCTAGGAACGTAATAACTGAATGGTAAGGGCTTCATGCTTTCATATAGTAACTCTCTCACGCGCGTCTGAATGACGACAGGCCCGGCAGAATGGCAGAAGTCGGAAGGAAGCAGGCCCGCAAAAAGGCAGACGTCGGACGGAAGCAGAATGGTTGAATGGCAGGCGCCGGAAGGAAGCAGACCGGAAAAGCGCAAGGTGCCGGAAGCAAGCAGGCCCGGAAAAGCGGCATGCATCGGAAGGAAGCAGGCCCGGCAGAGTGGCAGGCGTCGGAAGGAAGCAGGCCCGGCAGAGTGACAGGCGTCAGAAGGAAGCAGGCCCGGCAGAGCGGTAGGCGTCGGAAGGAAGCAGGCCCGGCAGAGCGGCAGGCGTCGGAAGGAAGCAGGCCCGGAAAAGCGGCATGCATCGGAAGGAAGCAGGCCCGGCAGAGTGGCAGGTGTCGGAAGGAAGCGGGCCCGGCAGGGCGGTAGGCGTCGGAAGGAAGCAGGCCCGGCGGAGCGGCAGGCGTCGGAGGGAAGCAAGCCCGGCAGAGCGGCAGGCGTCGGAAGGAAGCAAGCCCGGCAGAGCGGCAGGCGTCACAAGGAAGCAGGTCCGGCAGAGCGGCAGGCGTCACAAGGAAGCAGGCCCGGCAGAGCGGCAGGCGTCGGAAGAAAGCAGGCCCGGCAGAGCGGCAGGCGTCAGAAGGAAGCAGGCCCGGCTGAGCGGCAGGCGTCGGAAGAAAGCAGGCCCGGCAGAGCGGCAGGCGTCGGAAGGAAGCAGGCCCGGAAAAGCGGCATGCATCGGAAGGAAGCAGGCCCGGCAGAGTGGCAGGCGTCGGAAGGAAGCAGGCCCGGCAGAGTGGCAGGCGTCGGAAGGAAGCAGGCCCGGCAGAGCGGTAGGCGTCGGAAGGAAGCAGGCCCGGCGGAGCGGCAGGCGTCGGAGGGAAGCGGGCCCGGCAGAGCGGCAGGCGCCAGAAGGAAGCAGGCCCGGCAGAGCGGCAGGCGTCGGAAGAAAGCAGGCCCGGCAGAGCGGCAGGCGTCGGAAGGAAGCAGGCCCGGCAGAGTGGCAGGTGTCGGAAGGAAGACAGGGCACGTCCGGGTCAGACCGACTGGAACCAGCTCGACCAGAGCAGAGCACGGACCGAGAAAGGTCGTGGCGGCCCGTACCGGGCCGTACCGTACCACATATGCGGCTGCACCAGATTCGCGAACGGCCCCGACTCACAGGCTGGGGCTGCGGACGGCGGCGGCCGGCTCGCTGTCCGAGTCGGTGCCGTTCGTGTCCGTCCGCGGCAGCGTCTTGACGATCTTCGGGTTGTACAGCTTCGGGTCGGACACCATGCGCACGAAGAACGACCGTTTATGCTTGAGCGCATCGCGGCTCTTCTTGGCCAGGTCGGTGTAGATCTGCTCAGGGCCGTTGGTCTTCACGTCGACCAGCGTCTGAGGCGGACGCATGTCAAGTGACTGGGTGCTTGAGGACGTACGGGTACTTACGTCTGGCTGTTATGTGTGCATTCGTGCGCGCGAATCTGTGTGTGTGTGTGTGTGTGTGTGTGTGTGTGTGTGTGTGTGTGTATGTGTGTGTGCGTGTGCGTGTGTGTGTGTGTGTGTGTGTGCGTGTATGTGTGCGTGTGTGCATGTGCAAGTGTATTCGCAAGTGTAACCACATATGAACCTGGCTGTATGAGCTCTGAATTAATGTAACTAGTGATATAAAAAGGCATTGCATATGGCATTAGTGACGACAATGTTCTTCTAGTCGGGTCATGGAAAGTAGGATAAAATGCTCACTATTCTGTTCGGAAAAGGATGGAGGTTCCTGACGAAAAATTACCTCTCCAAGCGCGCCGTCCGGCAGGAGCTTCTCCTCTGCCAGAAGATCCTCTGCAAACTTGGTGATCACTGTCCAGGCGTACACTGCAGTGAAAGAAACAAGCAAATATGTGTCGGTACAATACACACTGTGTCCGTTGCTCACGAATACTTGACGGCGCCTTGTTGCAAGAGCTTGGGCTCTAACTGGAATATTGCAATCCACAATACTCAGTTTATTCGCGTGTTCCTCTACTTAGATAAAGTCGTGTGCTTGTGAAAGCCATGGAGGCTTGTCAACGAGGTTATAGAAAAATATATTTTACTTGACATCGTCCCAACATCCCCTCATTGCAGTATTTAATCCAGGCTGTACACGCTCACAGATATCCTTGTCCGTGGCGTTCTGCGCGCAGACGCAGAAGCGGATGACGAAGATGTCGTTGAGGGAGGCCGGCACCATGTGCAGCTTGCCGGAGGCGTTGATGTTGGTCAGAAGCTTCTGATTCAGCGCATTTGAACCCTTGAGGCGGAAGCAGACCAGACCCAGCTGAAATAAAAGGATCAGTGTGAGAAGACACATGAAATTTCATTAGTACATTCGTTCTTTAAAGATCCCCACTAAAAACACATAACGGTTATCCAAAGCGTTAAAGCCCACTGCCCGACGAGAGCGATCTGCTTCTCGTACTCCTCCCATAACAAAGGGGTGATAAGCACTTCACCTACCCTTACCTTGACCTCGTTCATGAGCTCAAACTTGGGGTGGCGCTCCACGTAGCCCTGGAAGCGCTTGGCCAGGCGCACGTGCTCGCGGATGTAACGCCTCAGGCCCTCCACGCCGTGACTCCGTATCACGAACCACAGCTTGAGCGAACGGAACCGGCGGCTCAGAGGGATGCCCCAGTGCTGGTGAGAACAGCCACGGTCAGCGGGACCAACAGGGCGGCAGTTGGCAATAACAGTCACGGTCAGCGGGACCAACAGGGCGGCAGTTGGCAATAACAGTCACGGTCAGCGGGACGAACAGACCGGCAGTTGGCAATAACAGTCACGGTCAGCGGGACGAACAGACCGGCAGTTGGCAATAACAGCCACGGTCAGCGGGACCAACAGGGCGGCAGTTGGCAATAACAGTCACGGTCAGCGGGACGAACAGACCGGCAGTTGGCAATAACAGCCACGGTCAGCGGGACGAACAGGGCGGCAGTTGGCAATAACAGCCACGGTCAGCGGGACCCGCAGGGCGGCAGTTGGCAATAACAGCCCGACATAAAGCTTCCTTATTTGCCGTTATCCCAGAGCGCCGAGGAAATGTTTTCTGGCTAGGTTTACCTGTTGCTTGCTGTCAGATTCTTGCGGATAGACGAAAACGGAGAAGTTTTTAACACGGAGGATGAAAATCAATGCCTCCAGTGAATCATGGTGAGAAGAGCTGCTGGCAGCCCAGTCCTAACGAATCGTAAGTCGTATGGTGTCTTGATAGGTCAACGATGATAGTGTGCAGCAGCGAAGTTGATTTGGGGGCCGACACGCGACTCATAGCACTTTTACGGATGAACGCCTTTTATTGTACGGAAAACACACGTTGTTTATACAAGAGCGGATGCGTCATTATGTTCACCTTTCCCTCCCTGGTTATCTTTTTGTCCCCCTTCCTCCTCTTTCCCTTACGTCTTGTGTTTTGACCAATATCTGTACACGATTGAGATAGCAGTTAGATTTGTAGCGTATTTTGTGATGACATACAACCGAATGACCCTGGTGCCGGGGCACTGACACAGCTGCTTACCCTGTAGTCGATGGACTTGTCCGAGTAGTTGTGCTGTAGATAGAGTGGGTCCACCACCAGGGCCTGGGTCAGCTTGAAGCG
The DNA here is from genome assembly GCF_011947565.3 of Pollicipes pollicipes. NCBI lineage: Eukaryota > Metazoa > Arthropoda > Thecostraca > Pollicipedomorpha > Pollicipedidae > Pollicipes > Pollicipes pollicipes. The sequence goes on from NW_023596461.1 coordinate 9,317,854, forward strand.
ATCCCTCACCCTATGGAAGACCACCAACCGGTCATGGCTCTAGGTGTGACGGAAGGGGCGAAGGGGGAAATCGGTAATAATTTATTTAAGGCTACGAGCCTATGAGGCTTTTAGGGTCCGGTCCGCCTTGGTTTAAGCCACAGCGTGCTGCATTATAGGGCGACTTCGGAAGAAGCGGCACTTGTGGCGCCTCTGCCTGTCAATGGCGCACCCGTGGGTCGGACGGTGCTGAGGTCGCTTGGCATTTGGCAGTGCGTTAACCCAACCTCCATCGCGGGTTTTATACATGTTCCTGCTCCGGATACCAAGTTTTGGCACAAATCCTTGAAAACACCCGAGAGTGGGCGAATCTAGGTTTGCGCAACACCGCGCTTGAAAAAAAATCCACACACGGATCACACTTTGCCGGTGTGAATGCCCGTTTTCGTCCCCGTCAACATGGATAGCACCTATTTGTGACCTCACATCCTGCCTGCCCAAATCTGAACCTGTCTCCAACCCGCGATCTTGACTTGTTTGCGATTCAAATATTTCACCTTATCTAACCTTACATGGGTTTCAAGGCCATGACAGTCGAAGTATGGCAACATTGCAGAAATGCACCGCCTGATCAGACAGCGTTCGCTTCAGCGTTTTGCAAATATTAAGGCATAATTGTTAAAGAATTGTGCTTCTTGTGGCTGCAGATCTCATGGAAGCGAGCCCGGTGCTTGCAGCGCTGTAAATCTGTCAAAAGCATCACAGGCTGGGCCGGGCCGGATCAGCACGCTGAAGCCACACAGATACCAGCAGGCAGACATGGTTCGCACGTCCCGCAGGCTCGCTCGTAAAAACGACGGCAGTCGATGCCGCATAAACGAGACGGGACAAAACAGGGCGTCGACCTCCTGCCCGTCAGGCGACTACGCATGTCTGCCTCCAGTCGAGAATACCAATGAGCCAGGATATCACCGCTCCCATTCCAGGTTGTCGTGACCACTGGAAAATTACTGGCGTGTTGCCTCCAGTCAGCGACGCTCGTTCGTTCGATCAGGTGCCGTCCTTTCGCGAGAGACCGCGGGCCCAGACCAGTAATCGCCCATACTTGACTTCTTGACCTCGCGCGTGACCGGTCTTGAACGTTACGTCAGGTCACGATCTGCCGAGTTCAGACGCTGGAAAATGTAGGTCTGCTCCAGCAAACCAAATAGCCGAGATGTCTGGGCAGTAAATGTGACGTTGTTTTGCACATTACTCCTAGTGCGTTTGTGCATCGAACGAAACCATTCCTATTGGCTTCATCAGAGAAAAGAAGGATACGTGCGGCCAGGGCGGGACTATTTTCATCCGTGGCGGGTAGTATCTCGGTCACTGTCAGGCTCAATGGACTTCAACGGCGAACCCACTCCCGTTACGTGTCTTTGTATTTAAACGCTGCGGCTCAGCCCACTCCCATCACGCGTCTTTCTGTTCAAAAACTGCGGCTCAGCCCACTTCCGTCACGTGTCTTTCTGTTTAAACACTGCGGCTCAGCCCACTTCTGACACGTGTCTTCCTGTTGAACACTGTGCTCAGCCCACTTCCGTTACGAGTCTTCCTGTTTAAACACTTTGTTCAGGCCGCTCCCGTCACGTGTTTTTCTGTTTAAACATTGCTCAGCCCACTCCCGTCACGTGTCTTCCTGTTTTAATACTGCGGCTCAGCTCACTCCTGTCACGTGTTTTCCTGTTTAAACATTGCTCAGCCCACTTCTGTCACGTGTTTTCCTGTTTTAATACTGCGGCTCAGCCCACTCCTGTCAAGTGTTTTCCTGTTTAAGCACTGCGGCTCAGCCCACTCCTGTCACGTGTCTTTCTGTTTAAACACTGAGGGCTCACATATATTTCTGTTTAAACACTGCTACCCAGGTACACCGGCGTTTCTAGGAATCTGAAATTTCACAACCACCCGTTCGATATAAGATCTCAGACATACTTTGGATCCACCCATCAATCAGGTTTTGGATGCTCTGACACGAGAAGACAAATGTTCGTTGATTTCTCATCAAATATCTAGGTCACAGTGGAATACATTTCTCCTGGATCACTATCCCGTCATCATCTGAACACGCCATCTCGTTTGGGTTCGCACCGGTAAAAGAAACAACAGAGAACCCAATGGTAAAAAGCCAGATGGTTGGGGCGGGCTGCGTCATGCCTATCGTCAGCACAAGGGTGTCGCACGGTGCAGTGTCCAAGCAAGAGCGGTGTGCTGCACTATGCCAGAGAAAGGTAGGGATGCCCGCGGCCGTGATCAGGACGAACAGGCACGGGGCGCTTGTTCCGTGACAGGAATAAAGGCCGCACCGACCCCGGCCGCACCGACCCCACCATGGTCCATGGGTATCCATCTCCCGCTTTCATGGACTTGTCGCACCTATTAGTAGAGTTTCAGAACAGGCCTTCATTACAACACATCGCCCATTTGCTTCTCGATTAACGGTTTAGAAGGGAAAGATTGCACATAAATTAAAGATGACAGCGTTCCCGCGTGCAAACCGCTGCCGTAATACGTGCTTCGCTTAGCCCCTGACCGTACTGACACCCGCACCGGATGGGTCGGAGTGCAACACCTGCCCCCCCCCTCCCTCCCCCCCCCGCTGGGCTAGCTCGTGCGTGCCGTGTCGTACAGAGTCCCTCCGAGGCAACGACTGCGGCCCTGTGAGGAACACTCCGATCGCACCGAATCACCGAGCAGTGGAGCAGGCCGTCAGTTCACTGGGTACATAGGATATAACAGCAGATGTACATAACAACAAACCCACCGAACATAATAACAGCCCTACCGAACAGGACCCCTGTCATAGACCTTTGGTCCATCTGCGACGGTGATCTGACTTAGGAGCGCGCTCAGACTTGTTCTTCTTCCCGTACTCTGCCACACGCACACACACACACACACACACCACCACACACCACACACACACACACACACACAACACAAACACACAACACACAAACACACACACACACACACACACACACACACACTACACACACACACACACACACACCACACACCACACCACACACACACCACACCACACACACACCACCACACACACACACACACCACACACACACACACCACACAACACACACCCACACACACACACACACACACACACACACACACACACACACACACACACACCACACACACACACACACACACACACACACACACACACACACACACACACACACACACACACACACACACACACACACATACGTAGGACGCGCGCACGAACGCAAGTAAGCACAGACAGGGTTTTGTGCTGTAGTACGTGCGAAGGTGAAGATTGGGGCGTACGTTATTTCGTGCAAGATAACGCACCATTATGTGCAAGCAGACAACACAACGCAAGATATTGCTGTTCAGCATATTGATAAAACTATTATATGATGGCTATAGAAGTGTGCAATATTTTGTTAAAGGCGATGGATAAAAATGTGCACCACATTCGAGTCACTTTTTCGGAACACTCAGTGATTCATCTCAGATCTTAGAGTAATCTCGGAAATATTTCATACACATCTAAGAGACCTTCATCACCTTATTTGATGGGAACAGTCTAATACTCACCACATAGTGGAGCAGTCAAAGTTTACCAGCATCCACTTGTTTGGGTTCATATTGAATGACATCGCGTACTGAAAATTGCAAATGATTACGACACCATCTACAGGATATCATTGCTCTACACAGCTTTGTATGCCTCGTGATGTGAAGGTGACGCATGATGTTAGTACACGCCCAGCAAAACACACGACCTGGCTCTTGTAGGATACTTAAGCGATGGTGCAAATAGTGTTTATCATTTTAGGAAAAAAACACGCACCAGGGTTGTAGTTTCCTATTCAGTTGGGGGTTTCAGTCCCCCCTCCCCTCCCTCCCTCCAACTGGGACCTCAGTCCTCCCTCCCCCTCCCCCACCTCTCGCCCAACGTTGAGAGAAAATTGGGCCTAATCCGGGGAGTAACCGTATGCTGGCGAATTTTGAGGTACCTTTCATTATTTGCCACGGTTCAACCCTCCCTCTCAGCTCACTTTTCGAGACCACATCCCTCCCACGCATGGCTAAACGTAAACCGAAATATCAAAACCTTGATTTTTTTAAACGCGTTATGCGCAAAGCAATGCCTATCGCATATCTAGAAAACGAGCAAAAGAAGAACCTGCTGAACCAGGCCCGAAAACAGCCATGGCATCGTAAAACGGCATATGTAGCCGCCATCGTAGCCGGCGCTGCAGCCTGCTGCGCCGAATCTACGGTAGGATAACGGATTCTAGAGGATTCTAGAAGATTCGGATTCTAGAGGAGGCGACTCAGGATAACAGCATCCACAACCCGAGTGGACGCAGCGGCGCATCACTGTCGCTTCCGTACCTCGATGCCCTTCATCAGCGGCTTGAACTCGGGGCAGATGAAGGCGTTGCCGGCGTAGGCCGAGTCCACATGTAGCCAAACACCAGCCGCCTTGCACACAGGCCCCACTTCGTCCAGCTGGTCGAACGAGCAGCACGAGGTGGTACCCAGCGTGGTGGACACGAAGAACGGCACCAAACCCACGGCGCGGTCCTCGTCCATCGCCTGCGGCCCGGTCAGGCGGCCCAGGTCAGGTCAGGTCAGGATGGCACCAGGCCCATGGTGCCGTTCTGTCAGATTGATTCTAGACTGGTTCCCTGACCTCGTCCAGAGTCAATTCAGGTCATAGCAACATAAGGCTCACGCCTCACGCGATTGATGCACGCCGTATGCTCTCTGTGCTGGTCAATTTTGATGGTGCTTGGTGAAAGTTGTTAGAACGTACTGCAGGACGTGTTCATTTATAGCCTCCAGGTATCAGCAATATCCAGGGTTGAAAGTTTTGAACGGTTGGATGATGTGCCGGCATAAGTTATGAACTCGTTAGCAGCACACCTCGGGCCGTCCACGTACCCACACGTCCGTGTCTTGCAGCGTACTGGCAGGTAATTTCGAAACTTTTGCCACCCATAAACGTTGAAGTTGGCCCTCAGCGACTAGACTTCAAAAGAGGACCGAAGGATCCTGGTTAAGACGACAGTGCTGCACCATTCGCCGCCCTTGGGTCACGGTGAGCTCTTATGAAACGAGGTAAGCTCGCCGATATCCTTTGGAAACACGTGCAACTTATACCATGCTCTCGCGCGAGATAGTCGAGTGCTGGCACACGTCTTATTGTGGCCCAGTGGCTGATCGACCGCTAATGTACAGGAGACGCTATGGGTGGGGCAGGGAGTTTTTTAACCTTTGTGCTACTGCTTCCATTCAAGGTGCATTGCATTGCAATGCACCTGCAAGGTGCATGCATTCAAATCAGCCGCAAACTATCAAAAACACAAGCAAAATCCTATGCACTCTTCCCCCGGTTATTTTGTTCGCCTTCCCAAATGAATTCAGTTGGAGTCTGCTCCCGACGACTACGAAACCACGAAACGCCAAATTTGTGATGTATATGCGCTTTAAAATCCCTCTATTTTCCTTAATTTCTAAATTCCTTCATGTCGGCGTCCAGCTAGTGAAAAGTTTATGACTCATAGCCCTGATAAATGAAAGTTAAATGTGCCGCCACAAAGACACAATCTGACCGGAGTGTGACGACAGCCGGCCGCTGCTTGTAGACAAAACCTAAGGCCGTTTCCTGGCCGATGCCGGGCCTCCAGCCGATGGCTGGCTGACCTGCTGCATTCGTTCTTAGGCGCATAACCACAGACCAGCTTCAGCGGTCTTCTGTGCATGTCAGCTGGCCTGTGTCAGTGCCTAGCTGCGGAAACTGAACAAGCCATAAGCTCGGCCTGGCTCGTGTGTTTGTGGCCCTGTGTGCAGCGGCACCACACGCCTGACCGGGCCGGTGTGTTTGTGGCTCTGTGTGCGGTAGCACCACACGCCTGACCTGGCCGGTGTGCTTGTGGCCCTGTGTGCGGCGGCATCACACGCCTGACCTGACCGGCGTGTTTGTGGCCCTGTGTGCGGCGGCATCACACGCCTGACCTGGCCGGTGCTTTTGTGGCTCTGTGTGCGGCGGCACCACACACCTGGCCTGGCCGGTGTGTTTTGAGGCCTTTGTGCGGCAGGACCGACCTGTTTGAGCGTGGCGCCCCGCAGACTGAAGCGCTCGTCCGGCTCCAGAATCCTCAGTTTGACGAAACTGATCATGGCCGCCTTCTCCACGCAGCTGTGCGCCTCCTTGGAGCAGTAGGCCATCAGCTTGGAGAGCAGCACGCCCTCCTCCACCGCCGGGTGCTGTTTCTTCAGCTGGCGGATGGCCTGGGCGCGTGCCGCCAGCAACGACACCAGCACGCACTCGCTGGCTGACGTCTGTCAAACATAGGTGCCCGGCTAACTAGAGAAGGCTGTGACAAGCGGATTGTTGGCTGTGAGAGCATAGCCGTTTGTATAAAGCATATATGGTGAGCGCATGTACTGATTGTTTTCGGGTATGACAATGAGATACAAAATCGGTGCCGCAAGTACGATTTTCAGCACAAGATTCCAGGTAAACGGGAGGGAAAGGATAGCTGTTATTTGGGGGAATAAATCATATGAATTCAGTCGCCAAAAACGAATCAATGGACTCAATTGCCTACGTCGGTGCGTTGTTTTCCTTGTTTAATAGAGCAGTGGCAAATGAAGATATAAAATCGCTGGTTCGCACCATCATGTAATACTACCGTCAGCCGGAGCGGGCGACACGCCCTGACCTGTATGACCCCGCCTCCCATGCTGTGCTCGGTGAAGGAGAGGAACTGGTCGGGCAGACCAATCATCTTTCCCAGCCAGTCGAGCACAATGGTCTCCAACTCGGTGCAGGCCGGACTGGCTGCCTGTAACGACGCACACACAGCCCTGGTGAAGACGCACGCGCGCCTGGGGCTTGACACAGCCCGGTCCAGGGCGGGCTCGTGTGTCGGAGCTTCGTCCCAGATGTGGCCGGTGAGCCCTCGCTTTACGGTCAAGGCACGTCTGACGAGGTCACAGACACGGCTGGTAAGGTAGAGATACGGCTGGCGAGGGGGAGATACGTTAGTGGTTGGTCGTCTTTCCAGTCATGCTGAAATAACCGCCAGATCTAAGCCCAAGACATGACTAGGAATGCAGAGAAATGGTCCAAATCTGACTGACATATCAATATTTACCGATGTATTGATAGCTATATTCACATACATGCCTGTGCTCCCACATCTGGCCCCCATATCTGGCTGGCTATATCTACTATGTATAATACGTCATGTCGTTAGCGTTGCTGTGGGGAGATGCAGCTCCTTCTGCAGTGGAAGCTCAATGGCCAGATGAGAAAAGTGAAAGAGGATCATTTTCTTTTGTAACCAAAATTTGATTTACGCCTCTTGCGTCATGCGCAGGTTTCCGAACTTCAAACCACCAGAAAAAAGGCAAAGCCCCTTGATTAACAATATTTCCTTTGTCCCTAGACCCAGCCTGTCACCAGTCCGTGCGAGGACTGGAGCAATGGCGCCTCCTGCTGGGATAGACATCTCGTGACTAAGGGATCTTCCTACTCATGTACCCAACGGCGACGCGGTACGTGCGAGCAGACATCGCGCATCTGACTGCGGCTGACGAACGAATAGGCATGCTCGGAAACCAGCTGGTGCGAGTACCCAGCTCAAACAGTAGCACGTACCCAAGAGAAGCCGACGCAGAGCCCAGACAGCATGTCGGCCAGGATCGAGGGGTACGAGTTGCCGGCCGGGAAGTAGGCGTGGAACTGCGGGTGCTGCCAGTGCACCATCTGGCAACAGGACAGCACCGGTCGGCTATGTCTCGCAGTGACAACATGGGATCGATCCCCAGCGCGGGCCTCGTCCTTACGTCTATGAGGTTGGCACTGTGTGTCTGCAGCCTGACGAGGCCGTGAGCGTGCGCCCATGGATAAGTCTTCTATTTTGTGATGTCAATGTATATTTGCACCGCTTTTCTGCGTTTTTGGTCTTTTTTAATAGTAGAGACGACTTTCGAGATGCTTCTTTGCGAGGTGGCAACTCAAAGTCATCGGCAAATTTATGACATCTGCAAAAACATACTTTTTAAGGATTTACTGTGACATCCAATCGTACTTACATGCTCCGTAAGTTAGCTCAGATCAAGCAAAACAGAGTGATGTATCTAATTAAGAAAACCTGAAAATCATGTGCAAACGATGCCCAGCCATATGGCCTCGCCAAATATAAGAACAACACCGGCGACCAGTGCGTACTCACGGGGCGATCATTGAAAAAACAACCAATGCGTTCATGCTCTGCTTCTGCTTACCCCAGGCATGATCTTCTTCTCCAGATCTTTCATGATTCCTTCCCAGGTGTCGCTCTGCTCTGGTGGATCGTAAGGTATCAGATCCCGCAGGTATCCTGCCAGCAATAGCAAACAAAACGGTACATGTATGCGCTCCGAAACTTAGTCACTTGCGCCAGGTGAAAGACACGTAGCTGAGGACGATGGATCATCACTCACGTGGCTATCATGTCCCTATACCTCACTGTCGTGTTGGCTTTTCTGCAAGACGATTTTCTCTGTTTTCTATGGGTTCTCTGAAGGGAGGCATCACAAGCTTATGTTAGGAGCATCTCGCGGCATTCCCTGCGCCCTAACGGCAGAGACTCACGACCTCTCTTGAAGCCTCCTGCCACCTTTGACATCTCTCGAACTCCTGTTGCCGCGGGCCCAGAGGCTGCTTCCATCTTGACCTTTTTCACAACTTTTCCTGGACAGCGCTCGTTTGCGGTGTCTCGCGTGAAATGCCAGCAGTACCTGATCCCTACGTCTCAGTGCCGGTGCAGTATGACGTACCAGCAGTATATGATCCTTACGTGTCAGTGCCGGTGCGATGTGGCGTACCAACAGTATCTGATCCCTTCGTCTAAGCGCCGGTGTAGTGTCGTGCACCAGCAGTATCTGATCCCTGCGAGTATGCGCCGGTGCAGTGTCGTGTACCAGCAGCATTTGATCCCTACCTTTCAGTGCCGGCGCAGTGTGACGTGCCAGCAGTATCTGATTCCTACGTCTCAGCACCGTGCAGGGTGCCGTGCCAGCAGTATCTGATCCCTACAGCTCAGCGCCGGTGCAGTATCGTGTACCAGCAGTATCTGATCCCTACATCTCCGTGCCCGTGCAGAGTGGCGTACCAGCAGCATCTGACCGCTACGTCTCGGCGCCAGTGCAGTGTCGTGTACCAGTAACATCTGATCCCTACGTCTCAACGCCGGTGCAATGTCGTGTACCAGCAGCATCTGATCCTTACATCCCGGCGCCAGTGCAGTGTTGTGTACCAGCAGCATCTGATCCCTACGTCTCGGCGCCAGTGCAGAGTCGCGTACCAGCAGCATCTGATCCCTACGTCTCGGCGCCAGTGCAGAGTCGTGTACCAGCAGCATCTGATTCCTACGTCTTGGCGCCAGTGCAGAGTCGTGTACCAGCAGTATCTGATCCCTACAGCTCAGCGCCGGTACAGTATCGTGTACCAGCAGTATCCGATCCCTACGTCTCGGCGCCAGTGCAGTGTCGTGCACCAGCAGCATCTGATATCCACGGCTCCGCGCCGGTGCAGAGTGGCGTACCTGGCTCGATGTCTGGCGTGACCCGGCGCAGATGCAGGGTCTCCATGTAGTCGGCGATGTAGTCCACCATCTGGCGGCCCCGCCTCCGGAACTCAGTGTGGTCCATCAGGCCGCCGCCAGCTGACGGCGGGCACCAGCTGTCGGCCCGACAGGAGGCCGGCGCAGCCCTGAGTCAGCTCAACACGCTGCCGGCCCGGCCCATGCCGGTGCAACGTGCATTTGACCCAATACAGCGTCGACACTCGACACACTGAAGAGAACAACCCGCCAGATAGCAAAAGGATGTCAGCCATTTTGGTGATTGAAATTTAACACAGTGATTTCTTTATATTTCGTACCAATTACCGCCATACATTTCCAACACTAAATTACTTTGAAATTTGCCAGCGGTGTGTGTTTAAAAAAGCGGCTGTACAAAACCCGAGGGTATCCTTCGTGTCATTTTCCCAAACTTGCCTCTGAGGTAGGCGTCTTGATCACAAAGAACTAACGAGATTGATGAAGGGCATCATTTCTTTTGATTCACTTAGACCGAAATTTGCTAAGCAAGCCCTGCCAGCCGTGTGCCATGCGACGGCGCCGAGGCCGCTGGTCCGTCATATTCCCTGTGGCGGGGCATGCGGTGGGCGGCGGCGGGGCTCCGCTGGTGGGCGGGTATGCAAGGCACGCGCGCCGGCCGGGGCCGAATTACGGGCGCCGATGACCGGCCTGGGGGAGGGGCGCGTGCCCGCCGCCGCGTCCGTAAACAGCCGCGCTGCCGGCGCGCTCAATCAACTCGGCCCCATCACCTCCCGTTTACGTTTCCCATTGAGATGGGTTATTGAAGTCGTGACGGCATCCGCGCGCTTTTGTGATGGCGCGCCGGGCCGGTCGAGCAACAAGTGGGCCCGGCCTGGCCGCATTGTGAGAGCGGCGCCTGTCGGTGACGCGGCGGCGGCAGGCCATTCTCATGGCTCGCGCTGGCCGCTGATGGAAATAGCTCTCGCCGGCCGCTGTGAGAGGGCTCTCGATGGGCGGCAGAGGGCCGCCGCCACGCTCCGTCATCCAGTCAAGAGCACCAGACCGACCGCAGTTGGCGCGACAGCTGAGCAGCAAGCAGTCTAACGACCTCATCGTGACAAAATCAGCCATTGATAACCAGCGGATTGTTGTGCCAAATCAGCCCCATTGAGTGCACAGGGCGGGCTCAAAGGTTTCCTGCCTTCGTTTGAACACTGCAGGACACAAAACCAATTAATCAACACGTGAATAACGTTTTTAGAATGCATGCAAAATGTGGGTTCAATCGACATGGTGTTCATCATTCCTCGAAATGCACTCCCTGAAAGGTATAACACGACTCGTATACAAAACAGGTTCGATGAGAGCAGCCGAGTGCGCTTTCCTGTCCATCTCCAACGTCCGTTACGCGCTGGGACGCGATCACAAAACCATCAGAAAAATGTATTAACAGTTTCTGGAGGAGGTCAGTGTTGATAGCCTAACCCGAGGCCCTGAGTGCAGAAATGTGCGAAGCATTCCGAAGAAATCACTGGAAACGTCGCAGTCACTCTACTCAAAACCTAAACGAGGTCAATTAGTGAAAGCGCAACCCAAATTGACGCCCGCCACGGCACTGTGCAAAAAATTCTAGGAAGAATAACACAATTCAAACCACCGGTCCATCAAACACTGTCTGAGGGCAACACAGCAGAAATATTTGCTTTCGCAAGCTCCTACTGTTGCAAGTGCGCTGCTGCCTACGACTTCGTCAATGACGTTGGTGTCAGTGACCAGGCCCAGTTTCTGCTCGATGGATGTGAGCATCCAACTTACAGGATTTGAGCCAACTCCCTTCCAGACCCAAAGCTCTCGAATGAGCCACAATGAGCTCCAAATACCAAAAGAATTGTCAAACATGAGCGAGAAACCCCTCGAGCTCCTAGTTTTATTGTCAAAGCTCGACATTTCGAGTTGTGATCATGACTACAGCCGTGGATTTTTGACAATAAAATTAATGTTTGCTTGATAACGTCATTTAACCAATACCTCATGTCATATGAAAAGTCGACTGCTGTCAGCAAATGAACTCTGTGGTCATTATTCCAAAAGTTTACCGTGTACCCTCTGGGCATTGACTGGAAAAAGGGCCATGAGTTTTCCTACCTAGAAACTCCGTTGCTTCGCCGGTAGGTTAACATTATTGACCTCACCATATATTTCATAATTTCTAACTCCCACGTGCATGAAGGTTGATTGAAAATTGGATGGAGATTGCTCAAGCCAATTGTCGTTTTTCATTTGAAACAGACGCTAGACCCTCTGCCTGCTAAAACTATCACCACATTTCACCGCACCAACGACGCAGCAATAAACCATCGCCACGATGTGTCGATATGGCGGATGGCGGTCAAAGCGACCGTAGCACGCCACCGCACGATGGAGGGGTGCCGAGCTCTCCTAGTGCCGCACCGCTCTGATCACCACCGCACGATGGAGGGGTGCCGAGCTCTCCTAGTGCCGCACCGCTCGGATCGCCACCGCACGGGGTGCCGAGCTCTCCTAGTGCCGCACCGCTCGGATCGCCACCGCACGATGGAGGGGTGCCGAGCTCTCCCAGTGCCGCACCGCTCGGATCGCCACCGCACGATGGAGGGGTGCCGAGCTCTCCCAGTGCCGCACCGCTCGGATCGCCACCGCACGATGGAGGGGTGCCGAGCTCTCCCAGTGCCGCACCGCTCGGATCGTCACCGATCTTGACAGCTGCCGCGGTGAGCATGATATGCCACATAGGCCGCGCGCTGACAGTGCCGCGGACCCGTGATCGCAATTGCGTGGCTTGGATCCCGCGGTGTTTGACCCTATTTGTCATACCTTTATTGGTCTATTTGCATTTAAGAGGCGCCGCTGCGACGAGCCGTGACTGGCATTCAAAGTGTGGGCCGCGGAGAAAGCACTGGGGATGGGCTCGCCCCCTGACCCCTCCCCGACCCCAAGCAGGTTGGCTTTTGCCACCTTTTAGCGGTTTTTGTTGATTTTTTGTCGCTGGTGTTCGTTAAACATTGGCGACACCAGGCTGCCCGTTGGCACCCGTGGCTGTGACCCTGCTGTCTGCAGCAGCTCGACACGGTCCTACCGGCTGCTGATAGCAATGCTCCGATAGAGTGCACGCGGACGACCTTGCGCCCATACGGATTGGTCTATCCGTACAGGACGCAAGTCACGCTGGCCCCCGATAAGGTCGACGCGGTGCTGCACACGTCAAAGAGAGCGTGTGCTGCTGCGGTGCTTCAGCGACGGCCTCGGTAAGGGCAAGGTGTTTTGACGGCAGTTAAAGGCTTCATTTCGTGCTTTTGTTCGCGGTCTATGCTAAGTCTAACTAGTGCTATGCTAAGCTCAACCGGACTATTCCGAACTGTTCTGAATACTTGCTTAGGTCCGCTGCTCAGACATCCGTCCTTGTTTGAGTCAATGTGTCGATGATAAACCACAAGCAACGCTCTTGTGGGTGGAAAATTGATGGAGAGACTGCCGGCGAGTTTTTTTTTTCTGATTTTGGAAATGGGTGGCAGGATTCGCACCGAGCACCACCTTTAAATACCAAATACCACCGTGAGCTCTCAATGCGCGGTGACGAAAAACTCAGATCATCCCCGTGGTGTTTACCGATGTGTCGCAGATGTCAGACTGTCGCAGAAAAGCACGCCGTGGTAGTGTGACGGTCTGCACCTGGTCGATGCTCCTAGTCCTTGGGTTCGAATGGTTATTCTATCACGCTGTAGACAAAAGGCGCACCAGCGCATAGACAGTGAAGTCACCATGGCGCTTCAATCCTGGTATTTATGTTGCGACTCACGGGAGTAGAAATCCTTTCACCGAGTTTTTAGACTGATGTGGCTTAGCATTTGACAAAAACAGCACGGTACCAGAGACTCAAAGTCATTGTCTTTCTGAAGCCGAATTCTGCCTATCTCAAGACATGGGCCTATAGTGATAAGGACTGTCAATGGCTTCGCCCAGCGTGGCCCATGTTAGAGATCGAATGTTCATTGGAGAGATTGGGTTAACCTACGACTGTTACCACCAGGGAAATTCTTCGCTTCACCTCCTACCCACTTGGGCTACGTGGCAAAACCTCCAGGTAGATACTGTCATTAACCTAACATGTTTGCAATTAGATACGAGCATCAGGGCAATCCGGTGTTGATTTCTTAGGACTAGATCGCCATGGGCGGCGACGAAATGACGCCATAAACACCATCATAGGTTCCAACTTTTGAGTCTTTTCGGTTTTTTGTCACTGCTTAAGAAGCGACAAATCACGTAAGTTGTTCAGTGCATTAGCGAGGAACATTAGTCACATAGATGAGACTGTAGTATTTGCATTATTCCTCGGAAAACCAGGAGAATAGAGATATAGTTATGTTGATGTTTCGGCAACATACTTTTCTCAAAACAATAGCAGAAGTGAATTCAAAATTGTCTGCCGACGTTCCTACTCGATTTTTCAGTTGTTTTTTTTAAATAGCAAGCCACAGTTTTTACTGGACACCAATATTCAGGGGATTCAGGGTTTCAGGGATTCATATTCAGGGATTCAGGGGATCAGGGGAAGAAAATGCTCATCTTTGTAAAGTAGCGCAAAGAATCCGTCTTCTGACTGGACGTGTTCGCGATCACCCATCCCCCGACGCGCTCCAGACTTTTTTACTTCTTCCAACATTCTACCTAAAAGTCGCGGAGAATATCCATTACCCAACAGCAAAGCCCATGTTTGTTATGCTCTTTCTTTCCTTTTCACTACTTGATGAGTTGTTTAGAGCCCTATGGAACATGATACGAATTATGCGCGTACGCATAGCTTGGAAAAACGATAAGAAGCTTCAAAAGTCTCTGGTGAAATCTTTCATCTCGGAGCCTAAGTGCCCGGGTGGCAACAGATGCATTTATGCAATTTTGGGTTTCAAGGGGCTTGCACGCAAAGAAACCGTGGGTTACGAAATCAAGTGTAAACTGTTTGAAAAACAGGGAGGGACATAACCCGTGTCGGGAGTCCATGTGCTCTATTCGTTTTAGATATAATGAGCACCTACGAGACACTAAAAACAAAACAGGGAATATTCCTTTTGGTGACCATTTTTTGGCAAATACGCTCAGGCTGACATCGAGGGAAGTACGAACCCTAGGCCCCTTTTAGAGCTCAAAGTCATCTACAGAGTATGTCCGGGCATTCTAATTCACACATAGGCACTGTATTTTGGTAATGGCTGGCAATCGCTTTGTTTAACTCCCTGAATGTTGGTGTCCAGTAAAAAATGTGGCTTGCTATTTCAAAAACTGAAATATCGAGCGGGAGCATCGGCAGACAATTTTTAATTCACTTCTGCCATTGTTTCGAGAAAGGCGTGTTGCCGAAATATCAACCTAACTATATCTCTATTCTCCTGGTTTTTCCAAGGAATATGGCTAATACTACTGCCTTAGCGACAAACCACTCATTATTAACGGTTCAAACAGCAATAAAAAGTAGCAACAAGTCATCAGGGTTCGAGCCATTTCCTCTTAGTTGTTAGTTCCTCATTAAGGTCAATAGCCTTTTCCTGCTTTCATAATGTAGCGACACAATATGATAAAAATGATGTTTTCCTGAGATCTGAGCCCTGTCTTTAAGACATGATATTTCACAGCGCTAACGCAGTGACGAACGATGCCCTGAGGCAATGCCGGTGAAAACGCGATGCTTACTCTATGTTTTTTGTCATGTAGTGCCATGGGGTTAATGTCAAAGCCTTCCCAAAGGTAGAAGGATACTGCTCCGCTGCCGCTACCGCACTTGCGTGTTTCCTTCTTTAATGTTTACTCCGGTATGACAGGTTATTTTATGTAAATTGTGCGTTAAGACGCGCATAAAATGCATCAAACGATTCGTTTACTATATGCCCGCATTTGCTACCAGGGGTCTGCCGTGCTATGTCTGTGATATCACATGCGCATGGGTTGAGGAGCTTGATCTAGCATGCCAGTCCCTCATAACTCAGGTTATCACCATAAGTGTGGGATGGATGGGTTTTGTGAGCTACTGACGTAATTCTACCTAACAAATATGCAATTTGATACGCATCTCCGTGTGCGGAATTGGAACTTGCATGACCTCTGTGTTTGACCCGATTTTTGAGCTATTGCACGTTATGGGTAAATAGTTTGAAAACCCTGCTGATGCTGACCCCCGGGTGTGATTCAGATCGTCAGACATATGTGACAATGCATATTGGTCTATCCACCAAGGACCTCTACCCACCTCTACCTCCTTTCACCTCTACCACCTCTAGAGACCTCAGATATCCGCTTCTACCGCCTCTTTGATCCCTATCTACCAAAGTGAGACCTTGACCTAATGCCAGTTGTGCCAGCAAAGTAGACCAACACGCACACCTGCACGCTGGGCAGGCCCAGTTATAGCGTCTCGGCATTTAAACTTGTCATTAAGCCACAACTTGCGAGTAATCGCAGGTGAATGAGAATCTTTTCACTTGGCCAGGGCTCTGAGGTCATTGGTGAAAGCCACGTCACCGTCGCCAAAAAACGGGAAGTCACCATCCGGACTGTGGCTTAAATCGGCGAACTGATCAGTTGGTTTCGCAGGCAGGCAGACGTAAAATCTTTCAACAGTTCGGGGAGTAGCTTAGATATCCCAGTCGATGCATGGTTAATGGTACGCCGTATTGAACTCATCGAAATGTGTTGTTTCATTCATTTACTCTAAGATGTTTTAGTGCTTGTGCAATTTATTGCGTGCTCAGTATAATTAAATCGGCGAACCAAAAGCCAACGAAAAATAACCGAAATGGACCATTTCAATGGCGGCAGGTTGAGCGTGCCGTAATCATACACGTCACTGCCGCTTAGTAAAAAGCATTTTTGAACGGACTTTTGGTCACCGACCTTACTCACGCAATTAAAATACACAAATAAAAAACGGACAACAGAAGCCAACCAGCGTAGATAACATATACGCAATTTGTGTTATCAGTACACAGGTGATAAAATGGGACACATTGTACACACATTGATCCAGCAAATTACAAGAAATGATATGAGATCAAACACACTAGCTTGGTGCTCATGAGCACTGCACGATTCTCCAGGCAGCCAAATGGAACTATTTTACCTCGGAAAATCGCGTAGTTTCCATCGGTGAAAAGAAGTAAATTTGGCCTCCTGTGATTTCTTGCAATCTGTTTGGTCAAAGAGTGGGCAATGCGTGTCATTTTATCAAATGTTGGAGAAATCATCGTATATGCCACGTTGCTTGTATTTGTTTCCCATTTTCTTTTTGTGCCGGCGCTTTTTTCCACGCAGAAGTTTGTTTGCTGTATTGTTAAAGTACTCTGCTTTAATCCTTTGAAGCTTTCAATGCACCCAACCCTTCAGTTCAATGGGCTATGTTGATACGTTGACCCTCGCTCTGAAGGGGGAATGTTTAATGCGACCCCCTTGAGGCTGTTTGAGAATACCTTTCCGGCATGTTGCGCAATCGGGCGTAAATTTTCACTAGCCTATGGGTCATTCATTGTGCGTGTCTGAACACCAAAGGTGTGTTCCTAGATTTTCTGGCTTCTTAGCAGCGGTGTTTTTTTTTAGGAATGCTGCCCGGTAATCTACGGTTTACCGCAAACAACAGGCGGCAACCGACGCTGGCGCGGAATGTGTATAATGGCGTTAGATGCGTGGATAAAAGCGCCGGTGCCAAAAGACATTGGGTCTGTAAAAACACCCCTTATTGCCGGCCAGAGCGCAGAACCACCGAGTCGATATCCAAAATTTATGCAGCGTTTGTCGCGATGGCCTAGGCCGCCATTTATACTCTTGTGCGTCCAATGTTGGGTCAGGTGTCATTATGCAAGAGGTTATGGCGTAAAAAGCTGGTGTGGCCAATGAGCATGGTAGCTGGGCGAGGGACGGCAGCAGATCTCTCCCACGTTCCTCTCAAGTTTTCCCAAAGCTCTTCTAGAGTTCTCCCCAAACAAGGAGGGTAAGTCTCATCATAGCCCACAAATCATCCCAGATTTCATGGACGT